>NW_022196914.1:77506243-77506601 GCF_008632895.1 Mastomys coucha | reverse complement strand
TGCGACTTGTGGGGCCTGTGCCTCCCGGGTGGCTGCTCCCTGCTTAGGAACTCACCGGAGAGAGGATGGCGGCTCTCACTGGAGACTCTGGGTCAAAGCAGTCCCTGGAGGCGGACCCTTCACATGCAAGTGAGGGGCAGCTAAGGTCGCTGATCCACCTCTGCCACTTGGAAGCTGAGAGGATCCTGTCCCTGCTGCCTGGCGGCTCCCCTGCGACTCCTGGGGCCTTTGCCTCCCTGCTCCAGGCTTAGGAACTCACTGGAGAGAGGATGGCGGCTCTCACTGGAGACTGACAATTTCTTTTTCTTAATATATTAATTTGAAAATTAATATGACCAACATATCCTAATCGATTGAA
>NW_022196914.1:77501178-77505172 GCF_008632895.1 Mastomys coucha | reverse complement strand
GGTTTATGGGAGGAGCAGTGGTACAAAAGGGGAACAAGAATGTGATTCAATTCTATTTAATTAAAATAGTTTTTTATTTATTATTATATGTTAGTACACTGTAGCTGTCTTCAGACGCACCAGAAGAAGGCATCAGATCTCATCACGGATGGTTGTGAGCCACCATGTGGTTGTTGGGATTTGAACTCAGGACCTTCAGAAGAGCAGTCAGTGCTCTTACCCGCTGAGCCATCTCTCCAGCCCATAAAATAGTTTTTAAATGTTAACAAATTCAGATAAATTGAAATCCTGTAACTTTTCTCATCATAATGCAATAAAAGTTTTTTTTTTTGTTTTTTTTTTTTTAAAGGAAGTTGGGAAGAGCCTCTAGCACATGGGCACAGAGGAAAATTTCCTGAAGAGAATACCAATAGCTTATGCTCTAAGATCAGTAATTGACAAAGGAAACCTCATAAAATTACAACGCTTCTGTAAGGCAAAAGACACTGTCAGTAGGACACAACTGCAACCAACAAATTGGGAAAAGGTCTTTACCAATCGTATATCTGATGGAGGGCTAATATCCAATATATATAAAGAACTCAAGAAGTTAGACTCCAGAGAATCAAATAACCCTATTAAAAAATGGGATACAGAGCTAAACAAAGAATTCTCAACTGAGGAATCCCAAGAGGCTGAGAAGCACCTAAAGAGATGTTCATCATCCTTAGTAATCAGGGAAATGCAAATCAAAACAACCCTGAGATTTCACCTCACACCAGTCAGAATGGCTAGAATAAAAACTCAGGTGACAGCAGATGCTGGAGAGGTTGTGGAGAAAGAGGAACACTCCTCCACTGCTGGTAGGACTGCAAGCTGGTACAACCACTCTGGAAATCAGTTTGGTGGTTCTTCCGGAAATTGGACATAGTACTACCAGAGGACCCAGCTAAACCACTCCTAAGCATATACCCAGAAGATGCTCCAATGTGTAATAAGGACACATGCTCCATTATGTTCATAGCAGCCTTATTTATAATAACCAGAAACAACCCAGATGCCCCTCAACAGACGAATGGATACAGAAATTGTGGTACATCTATACAATGGAGTACTACTCAGCTATTAAAAACAATGAATTTATGAAATTCTTAGGGAAATGGATGGATCTGGAGAATATCATCCTGAGTGAGGTAACCCAATCACAAAAGAACACACATTGTAAGCACACTTTGATAAGTGGATATTAGCCCAGAAGATTGGAATACACAAAGTACAATTCACAAACCACAAGAAACTCAAGAAGAAGGTAGACCAAAGTGTGGATACTTCGTTTCTTCTTAAAAGAGGGGACAAAATACCCATGGAAGGAGTTGCAGAGACAAACTATGGAGCAGAGACTGAAGGAAGGAAAATCCAGAGACTGCTCTACCTAGGTATCCTTCCCATATTCAATCATCAAATCCAGACATTATTGTGGATGCTAGCAAGTGCTGGCTGATAGGAGCCTGATATGACTGTCTCCTGAGAGGCTCTGACAGTACCTGATTAATACAGAAGTAGAGGGTCACAGCCATTCATTGGACTGAGCAAAGGATCCCCAATGAAGGAGCTAGAGAAATGACCCAAGGAGCTGAAGGGCTTGCAGCTCCTTAGGGCAAACAACAATATGAACTAATTAGTACCCTTAGAGCTCCCAGGAACTAAACCACCACCCAAAGACTACACATGGTGGGATAATGGCTCCAGCATCATATGTATAGCAAAGTATGGCCTAGTTGGTCATCAATGGGAGGAGAGAGACCCTTGGTCCTGTGAAGGTTCTATGCTCCAGTGTAGAGGAATGCCAGGGCCAGGAAGCAGGAAAGGGTGGCTTAGTGAGCAGGGAAAAGGGGAGGGAACAGGTTCTTTGTTTGTTTGTTTGTGTAATTTTGTTTTTTTTCTTTTTTTTTCAGAGGGGAAACTGTGAAAGAAGATATCATATGACATGTAAATAAAGAAAATATCTAATAAAAAAACAAAAACAAAAACAATAACGAAACCGGGCAGTAATGGTGCATGCCTTTAATACCAGCACTTGGGAGGCAGAGAAGGGGATTTCTGAGTTCAAGGCCAGCATGGTCTACAGAGTGAGTTCCAGGACAGCCAGGACTATACAGAGAAACCCTGTCTTGAAAAATCAAAAAACCAAACCAAACCAAAAGAAAAAAACAAAACAAAACAAAACCAAAAAACGACTGCAGCGGGTTAACTTATACCAAAAATTGTTCATGGTATAGAATCTTTGTGGGGCCCAAGAGGTGGTGTCAAAAATAGTAAGTACATATTAGTTCAGTGATCTCTGATGAAAGCTGTGATTCAGTAGTCCTAATAGCATCATAAATTCTTTGCAAGTTGAGCAGCTTTTGGCTCTCTTAAATTCATATCTGAGATCTTAATTCAACAATACTTTACTATCTCATTGATGCCTGGAGAGTGTTTGCCTAGCATTGCGGGACTTCAGGATTCACCATCAGGTCTAGACAAAACAAATAGAACATGGAAGAAAACAAACAAATGCATAAATCATTTCCTCTCTGTCAAACCACACTAGTAATACTTTAGATGCTATAACATGGTTAGCCAATGAAAAGATGTGTAATGGTCAAGGCAGCCTGGGTTCAACCTTCCAAGAGTCAGAAAATAGTAGAGTAGTTTTATAAGAGGTTTCTGAAATTTTATTTTACGAGCAAATCTTTCCCAGAGAAACAGGGGTAATTCCTCCAGAAGCAGTTCTTTAAAAGCCATCTTCTAAACTCTCAGGTATTTTGTGTTAGGATCCACAACCACTGAATGATACATTGCAGTGATTATGTCTAATAACTAGGACCTTTCCCTGTCCTGTCCCTGGTAATGACCAGTGCTGGCTTAATGCTCATGCACTATGCTCCTCTTTGGTCTCTGGTGCAGCTTGCTTGCTGATTGCAAACCCTGGGAATAAACTTGGCATTGCTCCAGATGCTGTTCTTGCCAAGTCCAATTTCATCAGGGAGTAATAAAGAACAATACACATTTTTACTTTAATGTTCAAAGACTTCTGGATCATTGAATTTGGACAGTGTTTCATCTGTGGGATGCAAATTATTCTAATTACGACAAATTTACCTAATAAAAAAGAACACCTGCTCTTTTAGGGCAACATCCTCCAAACAATAAAGAATTGAATAAAATTAAATTTTGCTTGCATTTAATAGTAGTTGGGAAAGAATAAAAAGGAAACAAAGAGTTATGTTTGCCATTGGGGAAAGCATTAGCTGGTTAAAGAACTACACAGAAGAAACAGTAGACTTTTATGTGTGTGCATTTGTACTGGGTGTCCCCAATAAATGGAAGGATAAACAACAAAGACTTAACAATGTAGACACCTGGATGAAACAACTGTTCATTGACTTTTCAAAAAGAAAGTCTTCCTTCCCAAACACAATAGACAAGAAATGAGGTCTTGACTTCTATTCACATATCAATAAAATTTCCATATAATTTAGGTGTGGAACCTCAAAAGAAAACAGCTTCTATTGCATCATTCATTCTGTAAACATCAATTACATATAAGCTAAACATGTTTTCCAGACAGAGAGCCAGCCTTGGCTCCAGCAGAGAACAGGAACTGTACACATTAGAGTTTTTGTAATAGACTATATGTCAGATTTTATGTATCTCCTTCCTATGATAATATTTTGCCAAAATTCTGTGGCAATTAAGGTATATGAATTTACCACATTTATAACATACTTCACATTTTTGGTTTTTAATCTCTCATAAAACTCATAGGAGCTAAAACAAAACAAGTAATGTTAGAAAATTATATGTTCTAGGAGTAATACTGAAATAGGTCCCTGAAAAGTACCTGGTCGCATGCAGGGATCAGAAAAGCTTTGCGCTAAGCTTCTGTAAGGCAAAAGACACTCTCAATAGACAAAACGGCAACCAACAAATTGGGAAAAGATCTTTACCAACCCTATATCTGATAGAGGGC
>NW_022196914.1:77496990-77498075 GCF_008632895.1 Mastomys coucha | reverse complement strand
AAAAAAAAAGAAAAGCTTTGCGCTTATACATTTTCTAACAGTCAGAGATCCCTACATGAAATTTGCTACACGTAACCCTGTTCTCCTTATTGTAAGAGTAGAGAGAAAATTGATAACAGAAGCTCATGTATAGTAGACATTTTAAGCAACCCTTCCTACATGCTGGAAACCCTAGCCCTAGGAAGGGCACGGTCTGTTCCTGGACTCTTCACTTGATGAAGGCAGCTTATTCTTGGGCTCCCATGAGACAGAAAGCCAGTGAGATCTCTGCTGGTTTGTTCATTTGTCTGTCTGTTTGTTTTTCAAGAAATATGGTAATCTGTCAGATGTAGGCCTCGGAGTTATATTTATTTGATCTAATTACACTCTTTGAGACCTCCATTTCTAATACTTCCAGTTTCTGGTAAGATTTTGACATGTGAATATTGGAGAAACACAGACATTTTAAGCCCACAATAGGTGGTTAAATCACATTATTATACTAATCAGTAGTAATATTGTCTTAGATAGTGTGTATAAATACTTCTCAGATATTGATTTTAGTAATATTTGTGATATTATATTGACTGATTCTGATTAGTAATTTTAAGGATATTATATACCATTTGTAGTCAAACTCAGAAATGGTATTTGTTTTCTGGGTTTATTTTCTAAAATGTTGTTATCATGAGTTATAGGTAATATTTAGAATCAAGTATACAACTTTCCATATACTTATTTATGCTATTGATAGGAGCTGGAATGAATGAAGTACACATTTGGCATATGTGAGGTCTTACACCACACACACACACACACACACACTGCTGACTTCAGGAAATTGAGAAATAATCTTTACTTACGGTTTGCTATGATGTCAGTGAAGGGTCTTTGAATACAATGAAGCCTTCACAGGCTTTCTGAGGGCCTTGACGGTGAGGGTTTAGGAAGTAGAGAGACAGCACTCTGACACACCTAGGATCAGAGGTAAGCAGGAACCAACATCTGTCCCAACACTGGAAGTAACTGGGTCCAGCTGGACCAGGCACACAGGAACTCCACCAGCCCAGTGACTCTGGTTCCTTCCAGTCTGTCTGGGTTAGTGT
>NW_022196914.1:77483540-77493887 GCF_008632895.1 Mastomys coucha | reverse complement strand
ATTGTTATAATATTTTATAAATTTTAAGGAATATGACAAAAAAGATATTGTAGGTATTGAAGGGGGGCATGTCTGGGAGGACCAGTGGTACAAAAGGGAAGCAAGAATGTGATTCAGTTATATTTAATTGAAATATGTTTTTAAATATTAACAAATTCAGATAAATTGAAATCATGTGACTTTTCTCATCATAATGCAATAAAAGTTAAAAAAAAAAAAAAGGAAGTAGAGAGAAGAGGAGGCTAGGATCCTAGATATTCAATGACAAGCAAAGGCCCCTGAGACAGTGGCTTCTGTATTGTTTAGCTCATACCAGGAAGAATATGGAAATGGAGAAAAGGACTGAGCATAGCAAACATGCTGAGTCTTCTCTCCAGGACATCCTTGGGTTTTTCTTACAAGGATAAAATGGTAGTTTCCAATGAAACAATTCTAGTGTGGTAATGTTTCGCCTAGAAATCTCTGATTTTCATCAAACTAGTCTCTAAAGTTATTTATACAGAGTGAGCCAGTAAATTATTTTATCATCTTTGTTCCTGTTCAATAGGGAGATGATAATATATGGAGAAAATGCAAAAGGCTTTTATTCCTGTTAGGGAGTAATACTAGGGGTATTACTCCCTAGTCTTTTTTCCAATAAAATAAAATTATATTTCACCACTGTACAGGTAACTAAGAGCCTCACATACAAGTGGGCTGGAAGTAAATGTGTATAACATACAGTACATCTTAAAGGTCAGCACACATACACACACACACACACACACACACACACACACATCACTTGATGATATTATTAAGCTGCCTTTTCTTGAACTTCCCATCCACTGGAGACTGAAATTCTGCATTTGTCAGAGTGCTGTGGTCAATCCACACTGGGATTAGAGAGACAAGTCTTCAAAGTTGCAGGTTCTGTTTCTTTAGATGTATACAAGGCATAAATTGATAAGTAACATTACTACCTGATTCTCTGGACAAGTTCTTTTTTTTTATCTTTTTTTTCTTAGATATTTTTTTTATTTACATGTCATACAGTATCTCCATTCCCAGTTTCCCTTCCAAAAAATTAAACAACAACAAAAAAAATACCAAAAAACCAATAATTAGAACAAGCCCCTGTTACCTCCCTCTCCCCTCTTCCCCTGCTAGCAACCCCACCCTCTCCTACTTCCTGGCCCTGGCATTCTCTTACACTGGGGCATAGAACCTTCACAGGACCAAGGGCCTCTCTTCCCATTGATGACCAACTTGGCCATCCTCTGCTCTACATATGCTGCTGGAGCCATTAGTCCCACCACGTATACTCTTTGGTTGGTGGTTTAGTCCCTGGGAGCTCTGAGGGTAGTAGTTAGTTCATATTGTTGTTCACCCTAAGGGGCTACAAACCCTTTAGCTCCTTGGGTCCTTTCTCTAGCTCTTTCATTGGGGACCCTGTACTCAGTCCAATGAATGGCTGTGAGCCTCTACTTCTGTAATAGTCGGGTGAATCTGCCCACAGTTTCAAGAAGGGGGTTCTCCTCAGCCAGGAGGGAATAAAGGATCTGAAATAAAGGGTTTGAAATGCAAAGAGAAAACATGAAGCCAAGTTGCATCCCAATCAAGGCTCCACTTTACTGAGAATAAACCAGGGTTTTTATAGTCACAGGAGAAACTGAAAACAAGTCTCTAGATTACACTACAAAGAAAGTTCAGATGCCAAAGTCCCCAAGTTATGAAGATCTTCAGGTGGCTGGCTGGTGTACTCAGATTGTAGGTGTGTTCAGGCGGCTTCTTCAAAGGCAAACAGTCAACAGAGAACATCTGTCCTAGCTCCCAGGTGTTAGCCCCCAAGCAGAGGCTACCAGAAGTCCGATGACTGAAGTGAAGGGGGAACATAACAGTTGGGTACTGTTAGAGCCTCTCAGGAGACAACTATATCAGGCTGGATTGTCCTTCCTTCAGTCTCTGCTTCATAGTTAGTTTCTGCAACACCTTCCATGGGTATTTTGTTCCCCCTTTTAAGCAGGAATGAAGTAGCCACATTTTGGTCTTCCTTCTTTTTTGAGTTTCTTGTGGTTTGTGGATTGTACTTTGTGTATTCCGATCTTCTGGGCTAAAATATCCACTTATCAGAGAGTGCATACCATGTGTGTTATTTTGTGATTGGGTTACCTCACTCAGGATGATATTCTCCAGATCCATTTCCCTCAGAATTTCATAAATTCATTGTTTTTAATAGCTGAGTAGTACTCCATTGTGTAGATGTACCGCAATTTCTGTATCCATTCCTCTGTTGAGAAACATCTAGGTTGTTTTCTGTTTCTGGCCTTTATAAATAAGGCTGCTGTGAACATGGTGGAGCACGTGTCTTTATTACATGTTGGAGCATTTTCTGGGTATATGCCCAGGAGTGGTATAGCTGGGTCCTCTGGTAGTACTATGTCAAATTTCCAGAGGAACCGCCAAATTGATTTCCAGAGTGGTTGTACCACCTTGCAATTCCACCAGCAATGAAGGAGTGTTCCTCTTTCTCCACAAGCTCTCTAGCATCTGTTGTCATCTTAGTTTTTTATCCTAGTCATTCTGACTGGTGTGAGGTGGAATCTCAGAGTTGTTTTGATTTGCATTTCCTTGATGACTAAGAGAGGGATGTGGATCCCCTCCATCACTCCTAGGTATAGATGGAGGTAGAGAGGATCCTGTCCCAGCTGCCCTGACACTTGTGAGACCTGTGCTTCCCTGCTGGTCCTATGCCACAGGCTGGCCAATCTGGGCCTCCCTCAACCTGCGGGAGAAACAGTGTCCTAGTCAGGTCGACAAGGCATAGGTGAAGAAATGATGGCAGACATGACACATGCAAGTGCAGGATCTGAATGTATTTCTTAAAAATGGCATCAGACTTTTACAATCATTGCAAAAGAGAGAAATGATAAATCTGGCAGCTCAGCAGTTGAGGTACATCTGAGGCCACCTGAAACACACTGGGTCTAAAGCAGCAGCTATCTGCTCTGGACTGGTGCTGCACCCCTACTGCCCGGCCCAAGCGCTCTGGGCCTGGGGGACTGCAGACTGCATGAGTCTAAGTCTTAGTCCATCTAAGTTCTAGTTCTAGTCAGAGAGCGAGTCTGAGTCCCTGCACAAAGTGAAAAGCAGGCTTATATGGTATACAGAAAACAGGGTGAATGACAAGAGTCATGTAGGTGGGTGAGGTCAATAGGATCAGAGAGCAAGACTGAAGTCATGTAGGCAAGTGACCACCACATCAAGGTTGGTAGCATCAGGTATCCAGGTTTGAAGCAGGCAGAAGAGCAGTGATGCCCTCCCTGCTGGGGCTATTTTTATATTCCTATGCTAATTCTCTGGGTCTGCTGAAGGCAAGCACCAGGAAGTTCCGATCTAACAGTTCTAGCTAATGTCCTTGAGTGAGGGAAGCTCTTCGATTACTCTCTAGTATGTAAAACAGTTCTGTCTTCTGTAGGACTGCCGTAAGAAATGTGCTTGACCTCTGTTGCTAACTCTGAAGACAACCTGTCTGATAAGGCAGATTCCTTGAGAGAAATTCCAAGCTAAGGACAACTTGGAATTAAATTACAATAGGTTAGAAATGTTGTGCTGGCCAAATAACAATACCCAATCTTAGCCATTTATGAATCATTTTTGGGGGTACCTTTTATGCCTAAATAAGAGGGCATGTTGATGATTGGAAAGACTAATCTGGAACATGTCTGAGTTAGGAGATACCAGCGACTGACTGAATATCCAGGAGGCACAGAACTCCTTTTGGAGCCATAATGCCTCTTATACTTAATCATGCTTTTACCCCCGATATTGTGGATTTAACTGGAGTACACCAGTGGGCGTGGCATTTCCCCCTTTTTTATTATTTTTCAAATGAAGTTCCAGAAGGTCCCTCCTCATCGTGGCTAGGGAACTAAAATGTCAATTAATAATAACAAGCAAGATCATATACTAACCCAGTCTAAGGGATTCAATGCGCTTAGATTATTTTTTAAATAGCTGGCCAATTCAATGTTCCAAGTATCCAAATGACTTTTGCTAATATCTGAAATTTCTGCCTTCAATTGTTCCATATCATGAGAAATATCTGTATCCTTCCACACTCCCTGCAAATGGGTCTTAGTTTTTTCCCAATCCATAGTTGAGTAATAGGGAAAATGGTGTAACATAAATATACTGAAATGAGGTATGACACTTATTAGCTAGTCTACGAAAGTAACTGGAGAGAAAATGGTGGATCTCACCTGAGTCCCTGAGTTAGAGCACTCCCTGGAAGCAAGATCTCCACTTGCAGGGAAGGGGCAGAGAGGGCTGTGGATCCTCTACCATCACTCCTAGATGTAGACGGAGGTAGAGAGGATCCTGTCCCAGCTGCCCTGCCACTTGTGAGGCCTGTGCCTCCCGGCTGGTCCCACCTTAGAAAGTCCTCTGGACAAGTTCTTGAGGGAGGATAGAAGATGTAACATATATTATAATCGGCTGGTCCAAGATAGTTTTTAAAATGTTACAATCTAATAGTGACATAAACAAGAGACCTTTAGAGTTAATTTTATGTTGCTGAATTGACCTAAAGCAGAGAATTTAAGGGGCTCACTTAGGATAGGAAAGGCATGTAGATGTGAATTTACTAAATATTTTTAACTGTAGGAATGTATTTGATTTCAGAAGTGGGAATAAAGTCATCAGTGGCTTTTAGTCATGCTGATGAGAAAGCAGAGTCCAATTTTAAACCCAAAATGACTAAAGCCTGGGAGACTGTGTGTGCATTTGTGCTAACATGGCTTGGATCTCAGGAAGGTGTGCAAGTAACAATGGAAGTAATGAAAAGGAAAACAGGGAGAAGCTTGCATTTATTAAGCTCCACTCCATCAGATATTTTGCTTTACCTTACACTGACTGTGTATCAGAACATTAGAAAGTCCATCAGAAAGTTTGTGGGTGCCCCAACACTGTCTCATGGGTCACGGCCATATCCCCAGGGAGGACTTAACCTTTCCAAAGCTCTTCAGGAAGTGCACTGCTGTGTTGGAGGACTTCCTCAACATTAGAAACACATAAGAAGATCCATACCTTTCTATCATCACTTGACCTGTAATGTCCCCCATAGAAGATAAATGATGGCCAAAGAGCTCTGCTGATATTTTTCTCTTATTCTGAAAAGTCTTTTTTGTTTTGTTTTGTGTTTGTTTTTGTGAGACAGGGTTTCTCTGTGTAGCCCTGGCTGTCCTGGAACTCACTCTGTAGACTAGGTTGGCCTCAAACTCAGAAATCTGCCTGCCTCTGCCTCCCAAGTGCTGGGATTAAAGGTATGTGCCACCACTGCCCTGCTTGAAAAGTCCAAATTTAAAGTATAGTGCTGCTTAATTACCTGGTCTCCCCTTTCCTCTCTGTTCTAGCTAATTCTTTTCAGGTGTGTCCAAGCTTCTGCTTGCTAAAGTGATGGTCAGGAAATGCACACAAGCAAGAGAGTCATAGTTTAATGTTTTAAGTTTTGTTTTCTAACACCCATAAAGTCTGGAGGCAGAGTACGAGCCTAGTTCTGACTGAATCCCAAGGGCTTGCTCTACCTACTCTTGGACTGCCAAGTACTGCAAGCTATCTAGGAAAAAGCAATTGAGTAAATAATGCTGTTCTTCTTCTGTCTCCAAGTTAGTAATGTCATTGTTTGATCTTGTAACAATCGTAGCCTGAAATATTAAGAAATACTGTTAAGAAATATGGTGGGTGACTTTCCCTGCCAGCGGCAGCCACGCAGTGGATGCGGTGGATGCGGTCCCTGTAGGTGCTCAGAGTGGTGGACCGGTCGGGCCCGTCAGCCTCCATCATGTGGGCGACAAAGCACCCTGTACAGCTTCTTCCCCAAGTCCTCGGTGTGCTCGGCAACACTAAGGAGGCCGCGGCCAGGGCCTCAGGCAAAGATGCTGCAGCCTGCAGCCTGTGGGTCCTGGCCGAGGCGGTATCTGTCTCCCGGTCGGTCGAAGGCAAAGGGTCTCAACGGAGAGCCGCGGAGGGTGGCCGCACCAGCGGTCGTGCCCCCCAGTTCCTGTGACTTCTTACCAGGTGATTTGGTTTGGGCTAAGATGGAAGGTTACCCCTGGTGGCTTTGCCTGGTTTATAATCATCCCTTTGATGGAACATTCATCCGGAAGAAAGGGAAATCTGTCCGTGTTCACGTACAGTTTTTTGATGACAGTCCAACCAGGGGCTGGGTTAACAAAAGGTTGTTAAAGCCATATACAGGTTCAAAGTCAATGGAAGCCCAAAAGGGAGATCATTTCTGCAGTTCAAAGTCTGAAATACTCAGAGCAATGCAGCGTGCAGATGAGGCCTTAAGTAAAGAAAAGGTCAAGTGGCTTGAGCTGGCAGTGTGTGATGAGCCTTCAGAGCCAGAAGAGGAGGAAGAGGCTTACTTATTTGATAAGAGTGAAGAAGATAATCAAAACCAGAGTGAAGAAGAAGCACAGACTAAAGTTCAGGGGCCTAGGCGAAGCAGCCGGCGAGTCAAAAAGCAAAGGGTCATCTCGGACTCTGAGAGTGACATTGGTAGCTCTGATGTAGAATTCAAGCCAGACACTAAGCAAGAATGAAGCAGTGACGAAGTAAGCAGTGGAGTTGGGGACAGCGATAGTGAAGGCCTAGGCACCTTTGGCAAAGGTGCTCCAAAGCGGAAGAGAACCATAGCTGCTCATGGTGGACTTGGAAAAGTTTGAAGAAGGAAACAGGCTCAGCCAAACGACCAACTCGCTTTCTGTCAGAAACCAAGAGTACCTTGAGGGCTTTCTCTGCCCCTCAGAATTGTGAATCCCAAACCCAGGTCAGTGGAGGAGGTAACGACAGCAGTGGACCCACTACTTGGTATCACGAAAGTTTAGAATGGCTTAAGCCAGAAAAGAGAAGAGATGAGCACAGGAGACGCCCCGATCACCCTGAATTTAATTCCACCACGCTGTATGTGCCTGAAGATTTCCTCAACTCTTGTACTCCAGGGATGAGGAAATGGTGGCAGTTTAAGTCTCAGAATTTTTGATCTTGTCATCTTTTATAAGGTGGGGAAGTTTTATGAATTGTATCACATGGATGCTGTTATTGGAGTCAATGAGCTGGGGCTAATATTCATGAAGGGCAACTGGGCCCATTCTGGTTTTCCAGAGATTGCATTTGGCCAATTCTCGGATTCCTTGGTGCAGAAGGGCTATATGGTAGTAGGAGTGGAACAGACCGAGATTCCAGAAATGATGGAGGCACGATGCCAGAAGATGGCACATGTATCTAAGTTTGATAGAGTGGTGAGAAGGGAGATTTGTAGGATCATTACCAAGGACACACAGACCTACAGTGTGCTGGATGGTGATCCCTCTGAGAACTACAGTAGGTATCTTCTTAGCCTCAAAGAGAAGAAGGAAGATTCTTCTGGTCACACTCGTGTATATGGTGTCTGCGTTGTTGACACTTCACTGGGCAAGTCTTTCATAGGCCAGTTTTCAGACGATCGCCACTGTTCCAGATTTAGGACTCTAGTGGCACACTATCCTCCGGTACAGATTTTGTTTGAGACAGGAAACCTCTCAACGGAAACCAAAACGGTCCTGAAGGGTTCACTGGCATCTTGTCTTCAGGAATGTCTCATACCAGGTTCCCAGTTTTGGGATGCCACTAAGACTACGCAAACACTCCTTGAAGGGAGGTATTTTACTGGAAATGAAGACACTAGTGCAGCGCTGCCTCTGGTGCTTAAAGGTATGACCTCAGAGTCAGATTCTGTTGGCTTGACACCAGGAGAGGAGAGTGAATTGGCTCTCTCTGCTCTAGGTTTTCTACCTCAAAAAATGCCTGACTGATCAGGAGCTTCTGTCAATGGCTAATTTTGAAGAGTATTTCCCCTTAGATTCTGATGTGGTCAGCACAGTAAAACCTGATGCTGTCTTTACTAAAGCCAGTCAGCAAATGGTGCTAGACACAGTGACATTAAACAACCTGGAGATTTTCCTGAATGGGACCAATGGCTCTACTGAGGGGACTCTGCTAGAGAGGCTGGATACTTGTCACACCCCCTTTGGCAAGCGGCTCTTAAAACAGTGGCTTTGTGCCCCCCTCTGCAACCCTTCTGGTATCAGTGACCGTTTAATGTTGTGGAAGATCTCATGGCTGTGCCTGACAAAGTCACCGAAGTTGCAGACCTCCTAAAGAAGCTACCAGATCTTGAGAGGCTATTGAGTAAGATTCACAATGTTGGGTCTCCCCTAAAGAGCCAGAACCATACAGATAGTAGGGCTATAATGTACGAAGAAACGACATACAGAAAAAAAAAATCATTGATTTTCTCTCTGCTCCAGAAGGATTCAAAGTAATGTGTAAAATTGCAGGGCTTATGGAGGATGTCGCTGATGGTTTTAAGTCTAAAACCCTTAAGCAGGTTGTTACTCTACAAACAAAAGGTCCTAAAGGCCGTTTTCCTGATCTGACCACAGAACTGAACCAATGGGATACAGCTTTTGACCATGAGAAGGCTCGAAAGACTGGACTCATTACTCCAGAAGCAGGGTTTGACTCAGATTATGACCAAGCACTTGCTGATATAAGAGAGAATGAACAGAGTCTCCTGGAGTACTTAGACAAACAGCGTAGTCGGATTGGCTGTAAGAGCATAGTCTACTGGGGAATTGGCAGGAACCATTACCAGTTAGAGATTCCAGATAATTTTGCTACCCATAATCTACCTGAAGAATATGAGTTGAAATCTACTAAAAAGAGCTGTAAACAATATTGGACCAAAACGATTGAGAAGAAATTATCCAATCTTATAAATGCTGAAGAACATAGGGACACATCTTTAAAGGACTGTACGCGGCGTTCTATAACTTTGATAAAAATTACAAGGACTGGCAGTCTGCCGTTGAGTGCATTGCAGTGTTGGATGTCTTACTGTGCCTGGCTAACTATAGTCAAGGAGGAGATGGTTCTATGTGTCGCCCAGTAATTCTGTTACCGGCAGAAGACACACTTCCCTTCTTAGAGCTTAAAGGTTCATGACATCCCTGCATTACAAAGACTTTTTTTGGAGACGATTTTATCCCTAATGACATTCTAATAGGCTGTGGGAAAGATGCAGAGGAAAGTGGCAAAGCCTATTATGTGCTTGTGACTGGACCAAATATGGGGGACAAATTACACTCATAAGACAGGCTGGTCTGTTAGCTGTAATGGCCCAGATGGGTTGTTACATACCTGCTGAGAAGTGTAGGCTCACACCAGTTGATAGAGTGTTTACTAGACTTGGTGCCTCAGA
Organism: Mastomys coucha; assembly: GCF_008632895.1. Taxonomy (NCBI): domain Eukaryota; kingdom Metazoa; phylum Chordata; class Mammalia; order Rodentia; family Muridae; genus Mastomys; species Mastomys coucha. The sequence goes on along the minus strand of NW_022196914.1, from coordinate 77,484,604 downwards.
CAGAATAAAGTCAGGGGAAAGTACATTTTTTGTTGAGTTGAGCGAAACTGCTAGCATACTTAGGCATGCAACAGCACATTCTTTGGTACTTGTGGATGAATTAGGAAGAGGTACTGCAACTTTTGATGGGACAGCGATAGCCAATGTGGTTGTTAAAGAACTTGCTGAAACCATAAAGTGTCGAACACTGTTTTCTACACACTATCATTCATTAGTAGAAGAGTATTCTAAAAATGCTTGTGTGCGCCTAGGACATGTGGCATGCATGGTAGAAAATGGATGTGAGGATCCCAGCTAGGAGACTATTACCTTCCTCTATAAGTTCACTAAGGGAGCTTGTCCTAAGAGCTATGGCTTTAACGCAGCAAGGCTTGCCAATCTTCCAGAGGAGGTTATTCAGAAGGGACACAAAAAAGCAAGAGACTTTGAGAGGATGAACAAGTCATTACAACTATTTTGGGAAGTTTGTCTGGCTAGTGAAAGGCCAACTGTAAATGGTGAAACTGTCCATAGATTGCTGGCTTTGGTTAACGGACTGTGGACTACATTGAAGCTAACTGCAGGTTGCTGGCTTTGGTTAACAGATTGTAGACTACATTGCAAGCTGAGTTGACTTTTGAAAAAGCTGGTAAATTCAGACAACATTATGATCTAATACATTTTATTTAAAAAGAAAAAGAAAGAAAGAAATTTGGTGGGACAGTTGAAGCAAGACCTTCATCCTGAGTGTTGAGACCACAGCTGTGATTCTGACCACAGCACTTCAACTCCTTCTCATTTCTGAGTTTTAGTCTAGTTCATAGATCAAAAACCTAAATAGCTTCCTTTCCCACTTCAGCTTTTTCTTTTTTTTTTTAATTTTAGATATTTTCTTTATTTACATGCGAATTTCTCCATTCCCAGTTTCCCCTCCAAAAAACAAAGAAACAAACAAAAACAGCAAAAACAAACCCCTGTTGCCTCCCCCCTTCCCATGCCTGCCTCCCCGCCCTCTCTCCTTTCTGGCCCTGGCATTCCCCTACACTGGGGCTCAGAACCTTCACAGGGCCAAGGTCCTCTCCTCC
>NW_022196914.1:77475600-77478819 GCF_008632895.1 Mastomys coucha | reverse complement strand
GCTTGCATCTATGTTTCCTGATTTCTTTCCTAAGATTTCTAATTCCAGAGTTGTCTCTTTTTGTGATTGCTCAGGTCTCAGAACCTCACCCGAGAGAAAATGGCGGATCCCGCCCTGGTCTCTGGCTTAAGGCGCTCTCTCACTTCAGCTTTTTCAAACCATTCCTGGTGCCACTGGTTAATTTTGACTGGATCCATCTTTCTTGTTTTTATGAAAGCACATTTTGTGAGTCACCTCCTTTTTAACTTGAGGCAAAACATAAAGTTGAGCCCACCCAACTAAAAACACATGATAATATTAGTAACCCATATATATCATAATTCTTATGCTTTTTCAAAATTGGATTTTATCTGGTATTAATGTCTTCTAAAAGTGTGTTCTTTGAGGTTTTAAAGGCATATCCTCTTATGGTGCCTCTGATCTTCTCTTTGCAGCTACTTGATAATACCTCTATTATAGTTTCCTTAGAGTAATGATTCTCAGTTGTGGATACACATTAAAATCACTGGAAGGCAATAAGCAGCATCAAATGCTTGGGATCAATTAAATCAGAATCTCTGGGTTGGGATTCAGAGGTGAGGATATTTTTAAATTTCAATATCGAATGCTGCTTTGTTAGTAATTATACTCTCTTCGAGATTCAGAGAGAATAAAATATCCCTTTCCTTTTTCCTATGGGAGAATAAAAACACATGGATCTGAAGCACATAATGCATTGGTTCAGAGAGAGGAAGCCATAGGACGATCTGAAGGTCACAATGCTAGAGAGTTCCTTGGAGACAAATGTGGAAGTCTCAAGAATTGGAGGATACCACTTCAGCAGAAGCCTTGACTCAGCACCTCAAGGTTGTATTGGTAATCCTTACTGCAGCTGAGTCTCCAATTGCGCTTGTGGGGAGCTCTTGCTCAAAATGAGTCCTTTAGCCGATGATGCTTCAATAGCTCATATTGCACCAAAGGTAGAACAGAGGATGTTGGATGGGGAACAGAGAGCTCAAACATATCAAACATATCTTGGCTCCTGCAGTTTCCAGGTCTCCATCAAAAAGGTAACTTTTTGATTTCACATTAACACAGACTACAGATGACCTTTTCAGGATGCTCTTCCCATAAGAGGCATCAGAAGAACATGATGGGTGTATAAGAGGCAAAGAACAGCACCATGGAACCCTCTGGGGGTCTGAACCCTCAGGTTCCAAAGGCATCTTTGTCATTTCCAAGGAGCCAGGACACTTGCTCACTGGATATTTCTCTTCCTTCTGCACTTATCACGAACCACTTTCTGGTTCGACTTCCTCATGAGTCAAAGGGATGAAGGACTAAGTGCCATAAAGAACCTTGAAGTATTTTGCTTAATAAGAAGACATGTAGCAGGACACTGATAAAACTGTGAAGCACTAATATTATCCAGACAAAATATTTCATTATTTCAAAATATTTCATTATGAGCAATGAATTTGACCCATGGTCTTCTGTGGATTATATTTCTTATCAAATAGAATGTATAAAATGTAAAGTGGAACAAAATTTTTCCTACCATATATTTAATGGCATACTGATGACAAAAATGGAAAATTGATTATGATGTAAGCACACCTGGCACTTATGATGATTCTGGAAATCCAGGACAAGTAAAAAGAAAATGCCTTTATTTTATTTTATTTTATTTTATTTTATTTTATTTTATTTTATTTTTTGTCTCATGTACAGTATGTGGGTCCCGATCCTGCAAGCTCTCCCTTTGCAGCCAGGGCTGTTTAGGGCAGAATGGCTGCTTTTAACATGTTTAAGCTTCTAATCTCCAAAAGGCATTTTTGTCACTTCCTAACACAAAATAAAAACTCAGTCTTTGCCCTTTATTACCTTCTACAGGGAAATTCAGCTCCTCTATTCCAGCCACCCTGGGACTTGACAGCACACGGCTGTTCAGCTACTCTGCAGAAAGAGGCCTCAGACTTCCCCAGAGATTCCACACTGCTCACTTCACATATGCAATGCACACAAAGTCTTTATTCTCAAAATGCTCTTTTTAGAGAAGCGGTTTTCAGCTAAATATAAACATTACAATTTCTTTTCAGAGATTACCCATTTCAGGGTCAGGGCTATAGCTCAGTAGTAGAGCACTTGCCTAGCAAATGTTAAATGTTAAATCTCAACACCACCAAGACGAAAAACAACAACAAACAAACAAAGAGGATTACCTGATGTCTGTTAACTTACCATAACCTAGAATTATCTGGGAAATGAGTTCCAGCTGAGGTTCTGATGTATTCTCCTTTAAGTGGTTATTAGCCCAGAAGTTCGGAAGAGACGAAGAACAACCCACAAACCACAAGAAACTCAAGAAGAAGGAAGACCAAAATGTGGACATTTCATTCCTTCTTAAAAGGGGGAACAAAATACCCACGGAAGGAGTTGCAGAGACTAACTATTCTCCACATTAGAATGATCTGTTGGTCTATATCTGTAGAGGATTGTCTTGACCTTAATTGATACAGAAGGGCACAGTCCATGGTGGGCAGCATTATTTCCTAGGTCCCAAACTATGCAATAAACCTAGTTGAGTATGAGTCTATCTCCCATGCAGCAAGAAGAATCTGAAGTTGAAATTTCTGGTTTCTTTGGAGACTCAGTTGTATTATATGATGTGGTTCTGAAAATTGTCTTATGACAGGATGTGTTGCTGAGAACAGACGTGGCATTTTTCTGGAAGCTGCCTGGAAAAAGGACATGTGATATTTTCCTGGAGCAGAGGCTTGAGAGGACATGCGATGTTTGGAAAGGGTATAAGGATAACCCAACAGACAGTGGATGATGCTGTGGCATTGGTTTGCTTGTCACTCTTTTGCTGGTCCTTTTGGGGCTTTGCTGATACTCTTTACTGATGATGCTATGGCATTGGCTCACCTTGGCTTCTTTGTTGATCATCACTTGTCATGACTTCATAAAGAGAAATGCACCGAAGAACTTCTCATGATAATCTGGAGGACTTGGGCCTATTGGCAGAGCCTTCTAGTTTCTTCTGGATTGAACTACTGTTGCTGATTCATGAATGGTGTTTATGAGTGGATTGAGCTACCACTGCTGGTTCAGTAGTGAACTGAACTACTGACATCCTGACAAAAATGTTTGGATTTGCCCCAAAGAAATATTTCTAAACAGGTCCATATTCCCCTTTGCCCTATTAACCTTTCCTTTCCTCTGGTGAGTGGTGGGGTA
>NW_022196914.1:77455957-77475590 GCF_008632895.1 Mastomys coucha | reverse complement strand
TTTGCTGATGATATGATAGTATACTAAAGTAAAGCCTTTAAGAACCCTTATTAAAATAGGTTTTAAAAAAATCTAAACCTATAAGAGTCCTCCATGATCCCTGCCTTATTTACTTAGCTACGATATCCATTCTTTGGATGGAGGTAATTCTGTGTGAAATATCAAGCAGATCTATCTCCAAGCTTCTGCCTTGAGTATCTGCCTTGATGTCCCTTAATGATAGATTGTGAGCTGGGTTGTAAGTAAATTCTTCCCTCCCCTAAGTTGCTTTTGATTAGTCAGGATGCCTTATCACAGCAGTAGAACAAAAGCTATAACACTCCATGTATAATTAGAAAGGTTGTTGATGCCTTTGATGAATACCCAAGGACTCCCCTGAAAACACAAAGTTATAATCAGTGAAGGAAAACAAGTTTGAAGCCATCAGGAAGAACTGTGTTCCATTTACTTCTCCTAATGGTTACTCTTCAGTCTTTCCTCATTTTTTACTAAACCCGTCAAGTTATATTATTTTATTTTTATGATATTTTTGATGAATGGTTACAATGAATACACGAGAAATATTACTCCTTACAGAAAATTGTCCAATCATTGAATATGTTATTATTGAATATTTAGAACATATACCTTAATTTAAATGACATGAATTGTCTATTTTCACAAATGGAATGTGACTCAAATCCCCATCTCATGTCTAATTCTTTGTTCTTACCGTTTCTGGTTTTGTTTTTATTTTTAGTTTGTTCCTGATGCAGAATCTCACTGTGTAGCCTGTAAAACTTGAACTTTCAGTCCTCCTCCCTCTGCCTCCTGGGTGCTAGAATTACAGATGTGTTCCTGATTACTGGGCTTCATCCCTAATTCTTGATGACCACTATAAAAATATCAGATGGTTTTGCTTTAACCTGTGAATATCTTTAAATTTTTTCCCATTTACCTTTTGCATCACAAAGGTTATTTGCTTTATTTTTTTCCCTGACTGTTTTCATGTTATGATAATTTGAGTCATTTAAAAATAATTTTTCTTCATAAACCTCAACGCACTTCATCATGCGTTATTGAGTTTAACTCTATGACTCTAAGATTGAAGGAAACCCCTTGTGGATTGGGAAGATTGACAAGAATTTTACAAATTTACTTGTTCTTAGACCTAAAATGCTTCTATACACATATAAATCGAAACTTAGTGTGCAGCACGGTTATTTCTCTAACACCATTTTCTGATTGTGTTCATTCAAAATTTAAAAAGCAAGTTTCCTTTGTCCCATTACATTAGGTCCTTAACACTAGTGGCTTTCGGCCATTCCTAGGATATTCCTCTGCATCTCATTTCTTCCTTCCTTTCTCACTAACAGAAAATAAAAGTTCAAAATGTTTTCTCCATAATAAGAAATATAGATTTCCTCTTTGATACTAATGGAAATGACAAATGTGGATAATACTTAAAGGTAGCCCAAGTGACTATGTGCCTTTATCACTGATTTAACTCGGCTTTCATTATTTCTTTTCTATCTACCAAATCAGCACAGCTTCCACAATATAAAACAGCAAAAATGTCCTAAAGATACTTAAATTGCCACTGCCCTTTGCTGCCTTCTCATTCCACTTTCCCTAAGGTAGCTCACAGTTCAGGATCAGTTGATTCCCAAGTGGTGGACATAACTGTCATTTCTAGTCTCTTTTATTAGGATCCTTAGTCTTTAATGGCTGAGCCATCTCTCCAGCCCACAGCTATGCTTTCGAAATGACAAAGTTGCAGGGACAGAATCTCCTTTTTACCTATCCAGCCCCCATGCCTCCCCCAATCTTTCGTTTTGTGTTCACTAAAGTTCTGCTTCCATCTCAGTCCACACTGACACACCCTGACTTCTTGTTCCTTTGTTTTCCCCAATAGTTTTGTTTATTCTATATATACCCTTCTCTTGGGTAAAAGCTTTTCCCCTTACCTAAGAATTTCACATTGACTTCACTAGTTATGTAAACACTTGCATCTGCCGATTCTGCATTGTTCCATCTCCAACCTCAGCAGCTTCTTAAAGGGCTCATCACCGCCTTGCCTAATCTTTCTTAAGTAGCAAAATCACTCCCAGGTTCCAGCTAACACAGTGTTGGAGAATTTGCTTCCTCTGAGCCTGGTATTAGGAATGCTCCATTTCTAAATGTTCCAAAGAGTGAGAAAGAAAGAGTAGTATCTTACCTTCGAAGGGGCATTGTGAAACTGGTGTCTGCAGCTTCAGTTTGTCCTGAAAATGAGCTTTACAGGGAAGGTGACAACAAAGACATAAACATAGGATGTGAAAAAGCTTAGTTTTCCTTCATATCCACCTGTTTTCTTGCTACAACCCAGGCTAATTCCCTGTTTTCGGAGTTCATCAAACTTAATGTTCATCTTCAATGTCCCCACTATCTCTATTCTTTAGAGTGGAATTCTAAACTCTAGAGCACTCTTACACTGAGTTGGCCTGGGTATTGGCTAGTATCAGGCCAACTGGACACAAGCTACAGTTGCCTGAAAGGAGGGAATCTTGACTGGGGAAATGCCTCCATAAGATCTGACTGTAGACATTTTCTTAATTAGTAATTGGATGGGAGAGGACACAGCCCATTGTAGGTGGGGCCATCCCTAGGCTGTTGTTTCTTCGTTCTTTAAGAAAGCAGGGTGAGCAAACCATGTTGAGCAAGCTAGTAGACAGTACCCTCCATGACCTCTGCGTCAACTCCTGCCTCCAGGTTCCTGTCCTGTTTGAGTTCCTATCCTGACTTCCTTCAATGATGAACTGTAATGTGGAAATATAAGCTAAATAACCCCTTTCCTCCCCAACCCGCTTTTGGTCTTGGTGTTTCATCATAGCACTGGTAACCCTGATCAAGACAGCCTCAATATTAATGTGTCTTTAATTCCATCAATTCCGAATAACAACATACATTCACAGTTTTATTGGATTGTCAACGAGGTGGTTATCAATGAGGACAGCTGACTTGTAGAGCACTAATAAACACAATCAAACATGATATGTTTCTACTAATATAAAGCATGTTTTAAAAGTCTGAAGTAGAAAGAGCTTGCCTCACCTTGCCTGAAGGGCTATCAAACCTTATTTGCAGGGTCCTGTAGCAGTCATAGACCTCAGAACAACCACATTATCACAGTACAGCATGAGTCCTGTGATTAATATTTGCTCCTCCCCATCTTTTTGCTTTGCTTTGTTTTGGTGCTGATGGTGATTCGTTTAGTTGTTTTGATTGGTTTTTGAGGCAGGGTCTCACGTAGCCCAGGAAGGCCTGATATTCTATTTGTAGCCAAGGCTAACCTTGATCTTCTGGTCCTCTTGCTTCCACCCCCTCAATGCTGAGATTTTGAGTGTGCATAAGCACATCTGGCTGCCTCTCTGAATCTTACGGTAAAAACATCTCTCAGCCCTGACTGGTCTCTAGGTCCTTAACATCTTCTCACATCCCTCAGCAGCAGCCTCACTAAAGTGGTACCCTCTCTATCAAGCAGCATGTTCAATTTCCTTTGTGCAAGCAAATTGAATTTTTCAAACTTGATTCTCTTTGGCTAGTGGTTTTGTTAGAAATCTGAAGCATTAAAAAAGTTTCTCCAGTAAGCAGTAAGCAGTTGCGATGACCCTGGACTCTAATTGAAGCCCTTGTGGAGCAGAGGCTGGGAGATCAGGAAGTCATCTTTGGCTGTGTAGGGAGTTTGAGGCTAGCTTGGGCTACAGGAGACCCTGTGTCAAGAAACAAACACATTTTTATTAAAATGTCAGCAGTCATGTTCCTATACTTGCCATATGATATATGTAAAAATATATTAAAATTAAAATAAAATCTGAGAGAGAGTTAGAAATAAATATAGGGAGAGAGAGGGAATAGAAAAGAGGGAGAGAGAAAGGGGGAGAGGAGGAGGAGAGAGAGTGAGAAAGAGACAGACACACATAGAGTATCACAACAGAACCTTCTGCCCAGGGGCTCCCCTGCCCTCGAGCCTGCAGCTGGTGGCTGAGCCTCCAATGGGCAGAAAAGTGAGTTGCACCAAACTCTGAGTACTTGAAAAACTCCACAGTAAGAGTGTTGAGTTCACAGCTGATTTACCTTCTCCGAGTTTTCCGATGTTTGATTATAATGAATATACATCAGTTGTGTCACAGGAAAGGTTTTAAATATTAAATGTTTTCCATTTCTAACAGCACTGTTTCATCCTGAAGATGTGGCTGCTACCAGCTTTCAAGCTTTGTGAGATGCACGGTGACATTGTTGCAAAAAGCACCATGTTACATCACAAGGCAGTGTTGAAGTTCCACTGAGATCAAGGTTCAGAAAAATCAATAGCTTAGTCTATTGACTCTGACTTGCCTATCGCTTTTTCTTCCATTCTTCTCAGTTTTACAATCTATACTCTTAGCATATATGTTCAGGCATAAAGGCTTCTGCCATCAACACTGTGGTTGTCTGTTACTCAGAGCCATCTAAAATCTCTCTCTCTCTTTCTCTCTCTCTCTCTCTCTCTCTCTCTCTCTCTCTCTCTCTCTCTCTCTCTCTCTCTCTCCCTCTCATATTTCTATTTAATTTTATGTGCATGGATGATTTGCCTGTGTTTGTCTGTGCAAGGGTGTTAGGTCTACTGGAACAGGACTTATAGACAGTTGTGAGCTGCCTTGTAGGTTCTGGAAATTGAATTCAGGTCTTCAGGAAGAGGAGCCAGTGCTCAGATGTCTCTGAGACATCTCCCCAGTCCCACTCTCTTTTTTTGAGACAGGGTTTCACTCTGTAACCCAATCTTACCTCCAATTTACAGAAGTCCCCCTGACTTAGACTCCCAACCATTCAAGTAAGAGTCATGAGCCACCATGCTCAGCTTAACATCTTCAGATTACTGTAACTACAGGTTTGCCGGGAAATCCCAGGTTCCAGGAATCTCAACAATCTAGGCCTGGCCACTACACCCACTATATCAATTAAAGAGATGAGTAACACCAAAAAGTGGAGGAAAGAAATGCATTCAAAGTGGCCACACTGGAAGAGGAACAGACCAGGACAAGAAATACATGCAATTAAGCTGTCCCGCTCTTTGTCCCAGTCCTGTTTTTGCATGGTAAACTGAAGAAGTCTTCATAGCTCCCACCACCTGAGGGATGGCAACCAGGTGGTTCCTGCAAGATGACTGGGTCTCCAGGATGCAGTCTCACCTTCCTGGATAATTAGTTTTTGGTTTTTTTTTTTTATGTGGATTGCTGACCTCCAAATAATTTGTGGGTATAGGACAATGACTTACCCTCTGTGTTTTCAGCCTTAATCGAGGTTGAGATAGCTTAGCATTCCCTTGAGTCCTTAACAATCCTGTGTACAGAAGCAGGTGAACCCAAAGGAAAAGACAGCCAAAATGTGAAGATAGAAATGCCAGACTTTCCACCACCTGCCTTTTCTCTCTCAGCCCAAATGAAGCATCAGCAAGTTCCAGTTTCTGTCTCCAGGTGCCTGTCTGAGAACTCTGCTGTGCAGAGAAATGCTTCCCAGATAACTCCTCGGATTTCTCCTAATCATTCAGCCCTTAGGAGTTCTCACCGTCCTGCTTTTCGGAGAAATCTTATCTGTAAGGATTGATATTCCAGTGCACTGGAAACATTGGGTAATAATGAGGATAATCATCATGATAATAAAATCTCCCCCCCCCCCATTCTCTTTAATTTCCCTTTCTGCTCTCCTCGCTGGTTTTAAATCCAGCTGCTAGTGCTTGCTCCTATGCTCTGGTCCAAGCCTTGCCGTCCACTTCATCACATCTGTTAGCCCTGTTTCTTTGATAGCGTTTTGCTCTTGATTTTTCTATGTGCGGATTTGCATTTTTCTGGTTTCTACTGGCTTAGACAAACTCTGCTCCCAAAGAAGAGCGACACTATGGCTTGTCCTCTCGCTCTCTTACGCATATTGGCTTACTTAGAGCACAGAGTCCTCACAGCACCTCTCTCACCAGAAAGCCCCCCACCCCCTTTTTGTTTTTTGCTTAATTTCTGAAGCCTCTGCTCTCTGCATTGTGTAGACTCCTGTGAGTTGGTCTGTTGTTTCTGTTTCAAATTTTAACATTTTATACTTTAGTAGTTAATTCCTCCCCACCCCTTTGGTTTGTTCTGGTTTTTTTTTTTTTTTTTTTTTTTTTTTTTTTTTTTTTTCTTTTTTTGAGATAGGGTATCTCTGTGTAGCTCTGGCTGTCCTGGAATTCCATCTGTAGTAGCCAAGGCTGGCTTTAGCTCAGATACCTGCCCGCCTCTGCCTCCCTACTGCTGGGGTTAAAGGAGTGCTCCACCACTGCCCAATGTTAATCCTATTCTTTAGTTCACTAGTTTGAAACTCGCATAACCTGTTTCTGGCGCTGTTGTTACATACAGCTAGTGATTTAGAACCAGTAGTTCACAACGGACTCAGGATTATAAACACCTTCTTTCCTCTGTGAGAAACCAGAAGCTCATATGTCTAGATTTCTGGAGCATTTTTCTAGCACTATAATTCATTATAACGTTTTCCCCCTCCAGATTTGGGGTTGAAGCTATGATCATATGCATGCCACACACGTCCCACCACTGAGCTATAACCCAAACACTCGTTATACATTGTTGGCGTTCTGAGTGTGTGTGTGTGTATGTGAATCATATCTATGACATAAAGATATGAATATTTGTTCAGTCACTCCTTTTGCAGTACTGCGTGTTGAATTAAGGGCTTCATGCTTGCTGGACAAACCACTCCACCACTGAGCCTCAGCATATTTTATCCCTTTATGGATTTTTTTTTTTAATTGTTTGATTTCAGACACAGGATCTTGCTATGTGGTGCCAGTTGGCTTGGAACTCACTGTAGAGATCAAGTTGGCCTTCAACTCATGAGCAGCCTTTCTCTCACTGCCTTCTCAGTGCTGGGACTACAAATTTACAAGCGCACCACCACACTAAGCTCCAGTAAACATTTCAAACTTTGTGTTTTATTATTTGCATGATCCTCTTGGTTTTGCAATGGTCTTTCACATCTGTCTTCGAATGTGTCTATAGTTTAAATTATTCTTGCTCAACATTGCCTATCCATATCATCCACAGCCTTGGGAAACTGCTGCGCTGATATTGTCTGCCAGCCCTTTGGATAACTACATAGACACACACACACACACACACACACACACACACACACCTACCCCTACACACTATGTTTTCTCTAATGTAGCATTCTCTTTGAAATACATATTTCGCTATGAGCCTTTCATGATCCTGATAGGGAGACAACAATCTAGAGGAAGGGCGTTTCCTTTATAGCAAAGCAAAATAACCAAAATATTCATGGATATCATCTCTTTCCTACTTTTCTGTATGCTTTAATAGTTTGGATATATGTTTGTTTGGTTTCTGAGACAGGTCTGTGTAACTCAAGCTGACATTGATCATGGTACTCCCCCTGCTTCAGTATCTCCAGAGTTGAAATCATAGCTTATAGCGGGACTTTCTTGAACCTGCCAGCTATATAAATGACACAGAGGCTTACTAATTTTATAACAGCTTAGGCTTTTAGCTGGGTGGACTCTCAGCTAGCTCAATCTAAATTAGCCTGACTATTCTGCCCATGACCCACCATGTGGCTAGTTCTTTACCTCTCTGTCACTATTCATGTCTGGCAAATCTTTCACCTCTCAAGTCTTCTCCCATAGACCCTTTCTCCGCCCGGAAGTTTCACCCTCCTTTCTTGCTCAGCTATTGGCCCTCAGATCTTTATTAAACCAATCAACAAGTGAAGAAGGTAGGTTTACAAAACAGAAAACCCAGTAATGGACCATAGCTCTCTGCCAATACAGAATTAACAACGGAATATATAGAGACATACTGTCATGTACCCAACAACAGTTGTTTTATAATTATAACCTTCCTGTAGTACTTCAAAACCTTTTATTCATCTCCTCCTGGAAACTAGTTCTGTCCTTTTCTTGAGGAGCAATGGCACATTTTATTTGTTATCTGTTATTTTGTTTTGCTTTTCTCTTCTTCCTCCTTCTTGTTAGGAGTGCAGGTTAAAAGAAGGGGAAGGAAGGACTCAGGGGCGTAGTAGCCACATCTTCATAGCTGGTCCTTATGCCCGCAAAGTCACTACAGCAGAGACACAGTGATTTCACTCAGTATTATCAGCACCCTACAGAGCAGAGGACTGATCCCATGGAGGGGCTCAGACCCTGCAGAGTCTGAAGAAAGATGATCCTGTGGGGTTTTCATGGCCTTCTTTTTTTTTTTTTTCTATGCTTTCTCATGCATTTCAGATTTCTCTGCAATATGTTGCTCTGTTAGTGTAAGTCACTGTTAGAGTCACTGACCGCATCACCCTCATTCAAGCATTGAGCATCCTCAGTACAGACTCTTAAAGGAGTCAGAGACCAGAAACTTCCTGAATTATGTGGTGAGGAGAAAGATTTAGCCTTTGTCCAAAATTGCTGGGGATTAGTAGACAAGTCTCAAAGTTGGACTTCAGTCTCTGTCTGGGAGCTCACTGCTTTTTCCTTTCGCTTCCTAAAAGTACATCTGCACAGTACACCAACATTTCTGAAGTCAAGTGTAACTTAGAGTATACTATGGAAACAGATGTATGGCATGGAACGCCTTTGACCATACACCCCGCAGGCCACTCAAGGGTTGTGTTTATATGATTACTTTACCTGGGAAGCAAAAGACAGTAAAACAACTGTCAGGATGAACTCCAACCAGCTTTAGGAGGATGAATGTGTTTGGTCATTTCCCTTGGTTCACACTTCTGCCCCATTTTTTTTTCTTCTAGGTCATTACAATGGCTTTAATCTCTTCTTTACTTTGACATTGGGGATAGTTTTTAGCCATTATCCAATGAAATATTGATTCTCACTTATGAGCCTCTAATCTTCCCACTCCCTTATGGATTTGACTATTTATTTTATACAACAGTTAAAGCAGTAGGGTTAAAAAATGCTTTTATGATACTAAAAGTGGTTTACCAAACTAGAAAATCATTATCATCAGCTTTCCCTAAAGTGTGCTTTGTTCTTTTCTTTCTATAATGAAAATTGAAAACCTTAAAAAAAAAAAAAAAAAAAAGACTTGCTACTAAGATAAGGAAGAAAATCATCTTAGTAAACGTGATGACTAATCTTGATTGAATAAGCTGGATCTACATACAATCAAGTAAAGCCAAGCAGGGGAAGACCCACCCCAAATGTATGCAATACCCGCTCAGGCTATCTTAATACAAGAATATGGAAGAAGCAGCTTTGTTTTGGGCTGCTCACTTTTGCTGACATTGTTCCTCAAGTACAGCTTCCCTGACATTAGAGTCTACCTCTTTAGGAAGACAACACAGACTGAAGACCAGTAGCTTTCCAGACATTCTTTAGACCCTTAGCACCAGACTGGGACTCCTGAAATATCCAGCTTTCTGGACTAAGCAACTACCAAGACCTGATTCTCAGCTGTGGTGCTGTGTGACAGCCATTGGATTACCAGACCATATTATTCAAATCAATATGATAAATCCTCTTTGAAAATATATTCATTCTATCAGTTCTGTCCTCTAGAGAACCTTCACTAATATGAGCCTAATCCCTAGACTCCACTATTTATATATGTTGTAAAATGGATGTTCTGGCTGGTTTTATATGTCAATTTGATACAAGCTAGAGGTCATCAGAGGGAAAGGAGCTTCAGTTGAGGAAATGTATCCATGAGATCTAGCTGTAGGGCATTTTCTCAATTAGTTATCAGTGGGGGAAGGCCCAGCCCCTTGTGGGTGGTGCCGTTCCTTCGTGAGAGGTCCTGGGTTCTATAAAAAAGCAGGTTGAGCAATCTATGATAAGCAAGCCAGTAACAAGCACCCTTCCAAGGACCCTGCATCAACTCCTGCTTCCAGGTTCCTGCCCTGCAAGATTGAGTTCCTGTCTAGACTTCCTCCAGTGATGGACTATAATCTGGAAGTGTAAACCAAGTAAAGCCTTTCCTATCCAACTTGCTTTTAGGTTACGGTGTTTCATTGCAGCAATAGAAACCCTAACTAAAACAACAGAGAGGATTTCTTCAAGCCTACATAATATCACATTTAGTTTCCAGATGTGAAAGTCTTCATAATTTTTCTAACACTTATTATTCCTTGACTTAAACTATCTATTTGATTAAACTCCAGATTCTCTTTTATACATTATGAGCATCTAAAAAAAATCATTTTTCTTTGTCTCTGTTTCTTTTGTTGTTGTTTTTTCTGGTTTTTGGTTTATTTTTGTTGTTGTTGTTGTCGTCTTTGGGTTTTTTGGTGGTTGTTGTTGTTTTTTTCAAGACAGTGTTTCCTTTGTAGACCAGGCTGGCCTTCAGGTTACAGAGGTCCACTTGCCTCTGCTTCCTGGGTTCTGGGGTAAAAAGAGTGAACTACTGCTGCCCATATAGAAAAGGTCATTTTTTCAATGAAAGTGCATTATCTGGAGAAGAGGTCACTTGGTAGTCAATGTCAAAGAACTGGATCACTGTAGACAAGCTGCCCACCCAGAAGTGAGCAGCCTACCCAGTGAGGCTGCACCATGAAAGTAGTAGAGACACTTGATAGAAGGGTAATACCTCATATTATTCACCCTTATACTTATGTAGTAGTTTGCTCCCTAACTACTTAAGTAGGTCTGCTTGGATGCCTTCTGGCACCTATTATGGTTAGATTTATCACTCAATAGAGGTTGTTCCTAGAACTTTGATTATAATCAGAACAAACAAATCACCAGATCTCACTGAAACCCTAAAATGGCTTAATAGAGATTCACACAGATTTACTCTAAGACTTCTCAAATTTCCTTTACAATCAATCCATTCAGCTGGAGCTCCCATGAGGACATCATGGGTCAATTAATTCCAGGAAGGTTTAACTAGATTGCCATGATGGTCAGTGACTTCAGACATGTTTGTAACCAAGAAGCCAGCCACTCCTTTTGTGGATCACCTCCACATGAGCCACCCAACCTACAGCACATTTCCCAACAGGGCTTATACTCTGACCTGCCATTAATCCCAGTTTCCCCCAACAATAATGACCCAAATAAACTCGAGTTACTTATTCAGCCTTGTCAGCGCCATCTTATTTGATCTCTATGTTGGTGTCACACTGTTACTAGCTGGAATAGCCAGGAGTATCCACTTCATTATTCCATCATCCATACGGTCCATAGATTGTCCATCCTGGAACAGACCTTAGCTGAAGTGCCTCCAGAAACCTTGTGCTGAGCTTACCTAAGAAAGCATTTTCTTCAACCTTGTCATATACAACTGTCTGACTCGTCTGCCATGCAATGGGAGAAATAGAAGTGCATGGGATTTGAAGACAGGTTTGCTCTTAAAGGTGCCAGGCTGCAGGTGATGGAAGCTGACCAAGAGTTATTTAGAACCCAAAGGCTGCAGTGAGTAAAGACACATGGGACTCCAGGTCACTGTCAGGGAAGGGCCTAAAACTCTAGATGAGTAGATGAAAAAATCTGGGATTGTGTCAGTGAACAGGAGAAGCCTTAGAACAGGACAAAGGGCAGACAGAGGAACAAAACAGTAATGTTGTGGGAGGAAAATTGTGTAAGAAACTGCACAAGTAACTAACTTATCTCTTAAATTGTTAAGAAATTAAGCTCAGAGCACACAAGATGGTCCAACAGGTTCTTGCCATCGAACCAGCTGAGTTTGACCCCTGAAATCCACAAGGTGGAAGAAGAGAACGGACTCAACTCTTGCAAGTTATCCTCTGGTTTTTGCATGAGTGTCAGGGCATAGTCATACATGCCCTAAATAAATAAATACATGTAAATAATAATAATAATAATAATAATAATAATAATAATAATAATAATAATAATAGTATTTTAAATAAGTGGATTGCTGTTGTAGGCCAGTATGTTTAGTACTTGTCTAGCCCACACAAGGCTCATTGTTTCTCTTCAGCATCAGCACCACAGTCATCAGTAAATAAATAATGAAAAGGAAGGAAGGAAGGGAGAGAAGTAAGGAAGCTCCTGTTTCGGAACCACTGGGCCAGTGGAATGACACAAGGAGGGTCAAGAAAGACCAGACTAACTCAGTATTGGCAATGACTAAATGAGCCCAAGTTCTGAAATTTGGAGCTAGAAACATATCAAATTCTTCTTGCTGATGACAAATGCAGGGGACAATTTGCTGGTTCAGGGTGAATTTCAGGTCTTTGTTAACAAAGCTAAAACAAAAATATTTTCCACTTAAAATGCACTGTGAAGCACTAAGCTCTAAATATAACTGCAGGTCCCATGTCCTGCTGATCTGTACATACGGGGCATGAAGAGAAGGCCTGGAAACAAAAGCACAAGGAAAAGATGGAAGATGCCATGTACTGGCAAATGAAAGGATGTTAAATTTCAAATAAAGGTCCAAAATTTAAATATAAATTTTTTTTTTAAAAAAAGTAAGGTCATGAAGATTGTGATGTTTCACATGTCTCTGTAAGCAAGCTTAGCATATTTACCAAATTCAGAGCATAGCTTCTGAACATAGCACATAGCATAAAGAAACTCAATGAAGTCAGTCGTTTTCATTAGGGAGAGGGACTTGCAGGAGTCTCTTGCTCATGGTTGTGTTTATCTGTATAAGCAAATAGACAAAAACAAACAAACAAAAAAGGCTTTCTGTTTGATTGTTCAGATTTTTCAAGACAGGGTTTCATTGTGTAGCCCTGGCTGTTCTGGAGATCAGGCTAGTCTTGAACTCAGAAAGCCACCTGCCTCTGCCTCCCAGCTGCTGAGATTAAAACCACCATGAGGCTGAGGCTCGGATCACCACACACAGCTTAGACTTTGGAATATGTGCAAGTGGAAAGTAAATCTTTCCCAGCTTCCATCCTCACCCCACTGTTTCCTCTGTTCATTCCTTAGCAATGAGACATAAGGTATGGGTTTTCAACATCAGCTCCAGTGCCACTTCTGGTTTTAGAGTCCTGAAAGTCATATGTCTTTCTTTCTTTCTTTCTTTCTTTCTTTCTTTCTTTCTTTCTTTCTTTCTTTCTTTCTAAGATATTTTCTTTATTTACATGTCATATGATATCTTCTTTCACAGTTTGCCCTCCGAAAAAAAAGAAAAAAATAAAATAAAAAACAAAAACAAAACCCTATTCCCTCCTCCTCCCCCCTGCTCACCAATGCACCCTCTCCCACTTCCTGACCCTGGCATTCCCCTACACTGGGGCATAGAACCTCCACAGGGACAAGGGCCTCTCTTCCCATTGATGACCAACTAGGCCATCCTCTGCTACATATGCAGCTGGAGCCATTAGTTTCACCATGTGTCCTCTTTGGTTGGTGGTTTAGTCCCTGGGAGCTCTGAGGGTACTAGTTAGTTAATATTGTTGTTTGTGCTAAGGGGCTGCAAACCCTTCAGCTCCTTGGATCCTTTCTCTAGCTCCTTCATTGGGGACCCTGTACTTTTTGTTTTTTTACAGAACATGTTGTCCACTTGTATTTGTTTAATCAGTACTATGGATTTTATATTTTACTTATGACAGTTTTTACTTGTGTTATTATAACAAGAAGTATCAATCAACATACAGTTACTTCTGTGTACTTACTCTTTTAACTGAATAATAGAATCCTAAGGCTGACTTTGCTTCCATGGTGCTGGGGGCAGGGAGAAGAATGATCTTTTATGTTCATCAAAACAGAAAATGAAATTAACCCCCACTAGATATCTTTAGTGAGAACATGTGATCTTATGTAATTAGCTCTTGTGCTGGCCATTGGTTGAAAAACCTACTTTTTCTGAATTTGTTGACTTTGTCAATATGAGTTCATCGGAAATCTTGACTCATGCACTTAGAGTAATGGGAATTTTGTTCAGAGGACAAGTTCATCTCATTTAGGAAGTGTGTATCTACAAGTTAATTTCCTATGGGATCAATGTTACCAGCAGGGTCTAGTGCAGTTATGACCAAAGCTCTTTAGGTATTTCTTCCCGGTGATTCAACTTTTGTTAGTTATAGAATGTTTAGCTATGTTTCAAAGAAGGGGTATTGTTCAACATGAGGCTAAAAGGACTGACTAATGTTTTCACAGCTTTGTAAAGGTCAGTAGAATTTTCAGTTGACAGTGCATACTGCTCTAATAAAACTTCTTTCAGTGGTTACCACAAGAGAAAAAAATCTTAAAGAAAATGAGAGCATTCTGATACTTCTCTGGGGCTTTTATTTACTTCACAAAACAGATATGATTACTATCACCCACTAATTAGACATTTTAAGTAGCCAATCGTCTGGCATTTATTGTTAACCAGACACTGTTTGTAAACATAAAATTACCTATATTCCCAAAAGTATACAAATATCCTAACATTGGCACTGTTGCCATACATAATTATTGGATTTAATTGACCTAGGACTATTTTAACTTCTTAGTTTTTCTCACATTATAGACATGATAATACAGCACTTCCCACTATACTATTGAATTTCTGTAGAAATCTACAAAGGCTGACTTGTTTTTTGTTGTCATTATGTTGTTTTGTTGTTGTTGTTATTGTTGTTGTTGCTGTTTTTTGGGGGTAGCCCTAGCCATCCAGGAGCTGACTCTGTACCAGGCCGGCCTTGAACTTATAGATTCACCTCCCTCAGCCTCCTGAGTGCTCAGATTAAAGGTGTGTGCTATCACTGTCCAGCTCTAACATATATTTTTAACATATATAGTTAGTGTCTAGTAAGTGAATTTTTTTGCTCTTTAATGGTCACCCAAGGGATTCAAAAATGGTGTAGCATGCAACTCTTTTCATTTTATTTGTGTTGAGTTTTGAGTGTTAAGTCTTGCAAGGGAAATGTCAAACAAACACAGTGTCGGAGGTGTGAAGCATCTATGTGCCTCCAGGTATGATTTCATCTCTCTCTGTTCCGGTTCCAGTGGTGGTAAATACCTTTCTGAGAACGTTCATTTTCCTCAAGGACATGAATCCTGAACCAAGCCTTCACTCCTGTATTTGAATACTTGGTCACCAGTTGGTGGCACTGTTTGGGAAGATTAGACCTTTAGGATGTACAGCATTGCTAGAAGAGTGTGTTACTAGAGGTAGCTTTATGGTTGTGGAGCCTGGTCTCTCTCCAGTTCTCTCCCTTTGTTTTTGTTTTGTTTTGTTTTGTTTTTGTGGGTGGAAGAAATGTAAGCTGCCTCCTTGCAGACTGCCAGGCAGGGCTTATACTCCCGCTACCTTGCCTTCCCTGACTACGAGTTCTGTCCCTCTGTAAGTCAAAATAAATTCTTTTCCTCCCTAACTTGCTTATGTCAGGGTATTTAATCACAGCAACAGAAAAGCAACTCGCACAGTCCCTATACCCAATTTTCTCTGGAACCAGGGTCCATGAATCTGGTCTGTGAAGCTCATGATCACATGGGAAAATTGAGAGTATTCTGTAAAATGCAGAATTAAGTCCATGCCTCTTCCTCCCTAGTCTTCAGCTTGTTAGTAGGCCAGATTCTGCTTCCAGTGAGTTTTTAACAGGAACAATAGCATTTATGGCCAAGACTGGCTGGCTACTCTCCAGGGTTTAAGTTTCTGGGTTTTTCTATCACCAATTAGTTGAAAATTGCAGGTAAATGTGTCTTGATTTATAATAGCTATTCTAAATGCAGGTTCCTGGAGACAACCAGCAGGTGAAGGGGTATATGACAGCGAACAACAAAATGTGGCCAGACAACTGTGGATAAAAGCCAATTATCCCAGCAGCAGAGGAGATCCATAGCCTCTTCCTTTTGTCCCTGTGGAGGTGGCAGGCTGTCTGACTGTAACAGCCAATATTCTTCACAATAGAGAAAGGGTCAGAAATCCTTTCATTGTGAAAGGAGTCGCTGCTCAAGGATTTCATATCAAGTTCTTGGTGACTCATCCTCTAGTCTGTATGTAAGAATTATGTTCTATTGCAATCCTCACCGAAACCAGAAAATGAAGCTGCTTGCTTTAGGCATGAAAGCAAGACATTTCTGAAAACTACTTATTACAAAGAATGAATTTTTAATATGTGGCAAATTACATTTCATAAATATTGGGCTAAACTGTCAAAGCCTTAGTCTATTCTCTTAAACAAATCCTGATCTGCATAACAACATTCTTCAGAATCTAAAAAATGATTTTTTGACTTTCAAATGTATTATTTTTCAGCCAAGTGCAGGTAATAGTTTCTATTGTGTTAAATCAGTTTAAAATTAGTACTTATTTGTATGTAGGTTACAAAAGAATTCTCTATGTTCATGTTAAATGCAATACTATATTCTTTGCACAATTCTTTTTTAAAAATTTTTTTAATCTAGATTTATTTATTATTATACATAAGTAGCTGTCTTCAGATGCTCCAGAAAAGGGCATCAGATCTAATTATGGATGGTTGGGAGCCATCATGTGGTTGCTGGCATTTGAACTCAAGTCCTCTGGAAGAGCAGTCAGTGCTCTTACCTCCTGAGCCATCTTGCCAGCCCCTGCATAATTCTTTCCAACTAGAACAGGAAGAGCATATTAGAATCGTCAACAATAACACAAAATGGTTGTGCTGTTTTAATCATGATTTATTTCTGATTTGGTGAACTTAACTTCAATGGAAATCTCACTATTTTATTATAAAGATAAATTTCTATGCCATAGGGTTTCATTGCTATGAAGAGACACTATGACCACAGCAACTCTTATAAAAAAAAAATTATTTAGTTGGGGCTGGCTTACAGTTTCAGAGGTTTAGTCCATTATCGTCATGGCAAAAAGCATGGCAGTGTGCAGGCAGACATGGTGGAGAAAGAGCTGAACATTCTACATCTTGATTTCCAGGCAGCAAGAAGAGAACTCTTGAGATTCCAAGACCTCAAAGCTCACCCCAACAGTGACACACTTGCACTGGCAAGGCCAAACTTACTCACACAGGGCCATACCTCCTAACAGTACCACTCCCTATGGTCCACCCATGAGTCTATGGGGGCCATTCCTATTCAAGCCACCACAGTCTATAATTAGATGTTTGTGTATTCATTTTTCTTTCTTTCTTTATATCATTTGACATGGTATCTCACAACATAGCTCTTATTTGCCTAGACATTTTTATGTAGGTTAGGGTTGTCTTAAACTCACAGCCTCTTTCCTTCCTCAGTTGCTCAAACTCTAGGTTTATAAACACAAGCCATAGCGGTAAGCTTTGTTTTCATTTTACATACGTCCTGAAAGGATTTCTAACAGTACTTGGGCAATTACCATTAATATCTTCTGCAGATGGTAAAAATTTAGTGTGTATGGAAGAAATCAGCCCAGATTTATCCCTGAACTTAGACAAGACTATACAAAACACAAGAAGCCAAAGTTGATGTTAAATATTAACTATACCTGGTAGCTTCAACTCCTTTATATCTGCCCAAGGTTTCTAAAAATGTAACTAGATATTTAGTTAGACAACAAATTGAGATTATCATGGTTCAGGTTTCTTCTCTAAGATGTCAAGCCTAGAGGTTAGAAAACACATTTTTAAAAACCAAAATCAGCCATGGTGGCAGACATCTGTAATCTCAGCACTTGGAAGGCTGGGGCAGGAGGATTGCCACAAATTCCTAGACAGCTTGTACTACAAAATGAGTTCCAGGCTAACCTAGGTAATGGAGTGAAGTTGTCTCAGAAAAGGAGACCAAAACACCTCAAGTAACCAACCAATTTTTATAAATCTGAGCAAATGAGTGTTTTTGGAGGAGAGCCCAAGGTGATTGAAAGGGAAGTTTTCTTGAAAGACCTGTGGAGATACAGGGGAGAACTGAAGAACACTGACAATTGATTCTCTCTTCCATCCTTCCTCCCTCTTCCACTCTTACTATCTGAAATTGCTTCTTTCCCTAAACAAAAATTCAGAATTCTGAACAAGTGGAAAACTTCCATCATTGAGAAGTAACGCTTTAGTATTTTTGTGGAATGTAGTCGTGTAAAACCCAAATACCAATGTTATTCCTTTAGTCCCCAAACTGCATGGAAATCTTCAAGAGTCCTTTTTCATTTTAACTCGGTAATATCAAGTTAACATATAAACAAACTGCAAACTTGAGTTAACTTCTGATTTTCATATATTATAACTTGCAGTAAATAGAATTACTCACAATTATTCTCAAATTTTGAAAGAATCATATTTTAAAATATAAAATCATATATGCAAACACTCCCCAAAGTTAGAGCTCAGTCATTTGGAAGACCAAAGTATACACATCTAAGCACACACTTGGTATATAATTGAATAGGTAAGGTCTAAGGATTCTCATTCTAAAATCTGTTTAGCTCTGGTGGAGAGACACATATTATTTTTTTAAGTTCTTTCTCTCGATAATTAAAAGTATAATAATTGGCTTGGTTGTGATGGCATACACCTTCAAACTCACCATTCAAGAGGCAAAGACAGAGTTCTGGGATAGCTAGAGCTACACAGACATAACCTGTCTTCAAAAGCAAAGCAAAGCAAAACAAAAGTAAATAAAGCAAAACAAACAAAAGGGTACATTAACAGTCCTGTATGTAATTTTTTTATTGGGACTTACCTCAAAGTAGGAGCAGTGAGCATGGCATTAGTAGAAACTAAAAGTATTTGTGTGTACTATTCCCTTTTCTGTGAATAACAGAAGAAAATATAAACACAAAAAATTTCACTGAAGAATCTAAAGATTTCATTAATTGCTGCAGTAAAACATTAAAAAGTTCTTAAAGGTCGAGCAGTGGTGGTGCAATCCTTTAATCCCAGCACTTGGGAGGCAGAGACAGGAACGATTTCTGAGTTGAGGCCAGCCTGGTCTACAGAGTGAGTTCCAGGACAGCCAGGACTATACAGAGAAACCCTGTCTCAAAAAACCAACCAACCAACCAACCAACAAACAAACAAAAATAAAAAGTTCTTAAAGTTAACAAGTAAATTAAAATGCAGTTTAAACTGAGATACTTCAGAAAAAAAATAAATTCATAAACTGTCAAATTTTTGTTTGATATGAGATTTGAACATTTTTTTTTCCTTAGAGGAAATGTGATTCTAACACAGGCAACATCATTTTTGTTCTGTCTCAGGTTACAAGATCAAAATTCTTAAATTGTCTATCTTCATAATTCAATTCAGTTGAGACATAAAATCAATGGTGGCATCTAGCAAGCTCTGATTATTAAGACTCTTTTTTGAGTACTTGCCGGCATCCACAATAGTGTCTAGATTTGATGACTGAATATGGGAAGGATTCCCAAGTGGAGCAGTCTCTGAATTGTCCTTCCTTTAGTCATTGCTCCATAGTTAGCCTCTACAACTCCTCCCATGGGTATTTTGTTCCCCCTTTTAAGAAGGAACTAAATATCCTCACTTTGGTCTTCCTTCTTTTTGAGTTTCTTATGGTTTGTGGTTTGTACTTTGTGTATTCCGATCTTCTAGGCTAATAATTCACTTATCAGAGAATGCATACCATGTGTATTCTTTTGTGATTGGGTTACCTCACTCAGGATGATATTCTCCAGGTCCATCCATTTCCCCAAGAATTTCATAACTTCATTGTTTTTTATAGCTGAGTAGAGATAGCTGTCTCCTGAGAGGCTCTGACAGTACCCAACTAATACAGAAGTAGAGGCTCGCAGCCATC
>NW_022196914.1:77436191-77455763 GCF_008632895.1 Mastomys coucha | reverse complement strand
TTTTTTTATTTTTTTCTTATTTTATTTCATTTTATTTATTTATTTATTTATTTATTTGGAGGGGAACCTGGGAAAGGAGACATTGTAAATAAGAAAACATCTAATAAAAAAAATGACTCTTTTATAAGCTAACAGAGTGGGGGAGGGAGTGTGGTATGTTGATATGGTAAGTTCTGGAAGAAAACAGAATTTATTTAAACCAAAATTACCAAACTTTAGTATTTTTCCATGGATTCTTCTGTAAGTAGGGAAATGACTGGGATTTGTTTTCATATATAAAATCATTAAAATTTTGCTGAAAGCTATTATGATGCTCAGCATTATGAATATCTCTTACCAATAGGTCTTCCTTCCCTTCTTACACTCTGATGTAAGCCCAAAATTAATTCACTTCAGAATTAACTCCACACATATTTTTCCCTTATGGATAGCAATTTAGCAAGTACACTATGTTTATATGAAAAAAAAACAATGAAAACAAAAACTTTGTTATAGTTAGGTAAATATTAAACATAATTCATTAATTTTTTCCAGAGACAGGAAAATGAAAAAGCATTTGTTCAAAAGTACTTGCATACACACGAGAGAAGATCATGATCAAGTTCTTGGCCAGTGATCATTTCTCTCTGATTCTATCATACACTCTTTGTTTTGTTTGTTTGTTTGCTTGCTTTGTTTTCTGAGCCAGAGTTTCATTTACTCCAAGCTGACTTTTGAGACAAGGTCTCTCTATTTAGAAGTGGCTGTCATGGAACTCACTATTCATACCAGGCATGTCTAGAACTCACAAAGATCTACTTGCCTCTGTCCTCTGAGTATTGGGATGAAAGGTGTGTGCCATCATGCCCAGCCTTAGTTTGGTTTTTAAGATGGCTGTGTTTTCAACCATCAGAAAACAGATATTTCCTATTGTCTTAGGAATCAACATACCACTCAGAAGCAAAATTACGATTATGAAGTAGCAAAAAAGAAAAAAAAGAATACAAATCTAGCTGAGGTTCTTAAGACCATTAGAAACACATGTTTTCGAACGGTTGTCACCTACAGACAGAGAACTAATGATAGAGAGTCTCATATACACAAAACTGGCCTTAAGAATTCACAAAGTAGTCAAAGATGGCCTTGCTATCCAAAATTCTCCTGCCTCTACGTCCCAAGCCTGTGATTTATACAGGCTGTGCCATCTAATCCAATTACAGGTAAAATTAGGGCCATCATGTTTGATATCAGTGAACGAGTGTTGATATATACATCTTATTAAAATCACCTTTCTGTTTCTATGAAATATTACTTCTTTTAAGAAAGGAAATATATACACACACATATATTTGTATATATGTACATATATATACATATATATTTGTATATACATACACACACATATATGTATATATATACACACACATATATATACATACACATATATATGCTTGCTTTTTAAGAAATCAAGCAAAATGTTTTCAAAAGTTACAGCTCTATCACTTGGAAGAGAAAAAGAGTAAACACATCTCTAAATACTTACTTGGTAGCATTCGATTCAGTAAGTAAGGCCAGGTTCAAAGATGGCCTTTCTTAAATAAGTTCTCAGGTAGGTCCAATGATTTTTCTTTTATTTTTTTTCTTTGCATCCAATACATTTGTTTCTCTGTAGAAATCAGTAAAAGAAAAAGTGAGGAACCAGCCAGGACACAGAATTCACACTCCACAAGAACAATTGTAAAGTTTAATTAACATTTTTCTTAGGAATAAAGATTTGCATTTCACTTCACACCCACAAAAGCCTTCAGAGTTGTTTTCATTTGCCAGGAGGAAGCACAGATCTTCAAAATCACTGAATCTCAACAATGTTTCTCCATTCCAAAGAGTACAAAATTTTTGAGTTTATGTTGTGTGCAAAGAGAAAAGGGAAGGCTGAAGCAGGTTCCAAAATACTCACTAAGGACAATTTAAAAACTGTACAAAGGTGCAGC
Organism: Mastomys coucha; assembly: GCF_008632895.1. Classification (NCBI taxonomy): domain Eukaryota; kingdom Metazoa; phylum Chordata; class Mammalia; order Rodentia; family Muridae; genus Mastomys; species Mastomys coucha. Next base: position 77,453,793 of record NW_022196914.1, on the reverse strand, counting down.
CCCATAGTAATATGATGGCTAAAGAAACTCCATTTGAAACTGGGCATCCATCTTGGTACCTAGTAGCCATGTGTTTGTCCGTGACTCAAGTTCCTGGAAGTTTTTTAGTTCCTTGATCCAAAAAAATGCACAAGCCATGACCATCTACTTGTTATGATACGACTGTTTCCTTAGGCTTCAGTATCCTGTTTACATGGACATTCAAGGACTGTTTTGAGGTTGTCTTGACTACCTTATCTTGGCAGAGTAAACAGCTCTTGGTTTACTTGTACAGATATTCAAGGTCTTCTTGTGGTTTTCATTTAAAAAAAAAAATCTCTCCCTTCCCACTCTTCTAATGTAGCTTAAAGACTGTTGTCCTCCCAGTAGCTTCAGTAAATTGAACTAATTATAATCTAAATTGTGTTGGTGTTTTTTTTTCCCTGGGGTATTTTGAATTCCTCAACAGTAGCACAGATTTGAGTAGCATGTGTGAAGGCCTAAGATTGCATCCCCAGCCAGAAACATAAAAATAAAATGTCTAATAGAGTCTCCTTAACTTTCACCCAAAGACTATGGTTCATGAGATGTGCCACTCATGAAGACCATTGGCAAAGTGGCTGATACCCATAGGGAAATAAATAGGCACACAGAGATATGAATCAGAAGTGGTAGGTCTGTTTTCCTACTGGGTTTCTACTTTGAAAATAATAACAATAGATTTTACAGTGTAAGTCTATACTTAAATCAAATCAGATTTATAGAAGCAGAGACTTGTATTTTAGACGGAGCTTGGTATCTCTTCATGCAAGAACCTGGAGGTCCTTAGGGAATGAGCACCCAATGATCTAATTCTTCCTGTCATTTGTTCCATTTTCCTGGGATGCTAAGCAGACATCCTGCACATAGAGGAGAGATAAGGAAGAGTTGGAAGGGAAATGACAGATTCAATTCTCAGGTCCCATAGCAACTTTTTTCTTTGCAATCTCACTGCAATTGCTCATACTGATAGTTAGTTCTGACCCTGGAGTTGTACTGGCTCCATAGAGCAGATTGACATCTCCATAGAGTGTCCCCCAAAAATATAATAATGCATTTTTCTTCATTCCCATGCCTGTCATACAGCAGTCATCTTCTTGTACTTTGGAGTCTCCTACCGTCATATGTGCTGATAGAATCCTTTCAAATGTCTATGCTATTTGGAAAATTCAGCAAAGTTCTAAATGTCCACTTCAATCGTGATGTAGAATACCTTGTAGTAATCAAAAACAACTAGTGCAAAATACTTTTACCCGCATCAGCTCCATGAGGTCTTGTTTTTTTCTCTCTTTAGCTTTCTGATTTTTGTAAGCATAGATGTAGTGGCTATTCCTGGTTGTCAACTTGACTATATCTGGTATGAACTACAATCCAGAATTGAAAGGCTCACCTGTGACCCTAATCTGGAAGCTGAGAAATACAAGTTTCTGACCTGGATAGGATCTTGGTGTGGAGATCTTGAGGCATGGTGGCTATGAATCCCAGAAGATTAAGACAGGAAGACCTCCAAATTCAAGGACATCTGGGATTAAAGGTGTGGTGGCACACACCTTTAACCTGGGCCACATCTTTTGCTGGAGATCCATATAAGGACATTGAAAGAAGAAAGGCTCTCTTTTCTTCTTTGCCTGCTTGCCTTGAGGGACTGAGCAACTCCTAGATCCTTGGACTTCTGTCGGCTGCCTTACCCGTCCAGCGGAAATAAGGAGGCAAACACCAAGCCCTTCTCCATGCAGTTTAATCAGGAACCTTCATTTTTACTTCTTCTCTACCTAACTAGCTTCTTTTATATTCTTCTATATCTTTTCTTACATCTTACTTATTACTACTTACATCTTATTAGTTACATCTTATTAGTTACATACTTACTCCTAATTCTACATCTTACATCTATCCTTACATCTTACTTCTATATCTACATCTTCTCTCCTATCCCATTACCAGCCCCAATTCTACATACTTACTCCTAAATCTTATATAACCCATCACCAGCCCTAATTCTACATACTTACTCACTACTTCTTATATTCTCTCTCCAGCCCCCAGCCCTTGTGGGTTAAATACTTTCCCTGGTCCCAATCATCATCGGCTATGTGGCAAAGCATAATAGGCTACGAGAAATCATGCCAGCTTGCATCATAAACTAGAGGCACACAGCTTTTCCAACTAAGGCTTGTTTATCTCAATGCTCTCTGCTCTGGCCAGAGACCAGGTGTTCAATATATATGTATAGGGTGGCAGCTGCAGCTCCCCACAGACTTCCATTCATAGCTGCTGCTGACCATTGTTGGGAGTTGGACTACAGATTGTAAGTCATCAATAAATTCCTTTACTATATAGAGACTACCCATAAGTTCTGTGACTCTAGAGAACCCTGACTAATACAATAGATGTTGGATTAAAACTATGAATTGGTTAGGCTATAGATATAGTTTAGTCTGGAGAATGCTTGCTTACCATGGCTTTGTTTAATCTCAAGTAACTGGGTGTGGTGGTGTACACCTGTGATTCTAACACTTGGAAGGTGGAGGCAGGAGGATCAGAAAGAAAGTTAAGTAAACTTTACAATTGTTTGTTGTGGAGTATGAATTCTGTTTCCTGGCTGGTTCCTCACTTTTTTTCTTTAAGGACAACCTTGGCTATATACTGAGTTTGAGGCCCTTCTTAGCTATAGGAAACCCTGTTTCAAAATAAGGCATAAACAAATGTCCTTAAAGTGCATAGAAAACTAGATGCTGACAAGACCTGCTAAAAGGAGCAACACAAATGTATACCTAAGTATATATTATATGTATTCAAAATGTATTAGTTACTTTTCTGTTGCCGTTCTAAAAACACTATGACAATGGCAACTTATAGAAGAAAGAGTTCTCTTGGGCTGTGGTTGCAGAGTCTGTCATGGTGTGGAAGTGTGTCAGCAAACTACAGTCATGACAGCTGGGGCAGAAAGCCAAAAGCTCACATCCTTTGCCATATGCTCAAAACATGGAAAATCAATACCAGAAACGGTAGGAAGTTTTGAAACCTTAAAGCCCTGTCCTCAATGATGAACTTCCTCTAGCAAGTCTACACCCCTAGAACTCCACACACAGTGCCAGCAACTGGGGCCAAGTGTTCAAATACAGGAACCCCTGAGGGGCATTCTTCTTCAAACCACCATGCAAGCAAGTATTGCAGTATGGCTACTCTCACCATGAGCATTTTCATTCATTTGGTTACTTACCAGATTGACAGTTCAATAACAACAATAACAAAATGGAATCCATTATTAACAAAGATGTGGTAAGGCAAGCACTTCCATGCCCTTTTGGGCAATAGGATACTGTGTTGAAGTACATCTTCTTGATGGGAGTTTTCAACACAGATCAATCGAGTGCTTCTGTTTCTATTAATGTTTTGGAAGTTAAGGAATTTCCAATAGTTTCAAGGCTAGTCCCAAAAGACTGCATCCATACACTAGAATGCCAACCAGCCATCCATGATGGAGTTGTGCATCTAGCTTTATTAAAACAGAATTAAGCCGGGCGATGGTGGCATACACCTCTAATCCCAACACTTGGGAGGCAGAGGCAGGAGGATTTCTGAGTTCAAGGCTAGCCCGATCTACAGAATGAGCTCTAGGACAGCCAGGGTTACAACAGAGAAACCCTGTCTCGAAAAAAAAACAAACAAAATCAAAACAAACCAAAAACCAAAAACAAAAACAGAATTATATTATAAAGTAGTAGGTAGTAAAGGAGTGAGGAAAACTCATCAAGCCATGTGATATATATATATATACATATATACATATATGTATATATATATGTATACGTATACATATATATATATGTATATATATATGTATACGTATACATATATATACATATATAATTCTGTATTAACATGAAGATATTTTCCTGAGAGTAGTAGAATGAAGTTGACACTTTAAATAATACTTGAAGGTATTTCCAGGATAATCTCATTAAAAGTTTCTTAATACTCTGTGAACTGGTGTCTTCTAAATTTCATTAAATTCAGTGTTTATTTTTCTTTCTCTGCCCACTCTCCTATACTTATTCATTAGTCTGACTTGTCATTTTTACCTCCTTTACACTTATGTCCTTCCAATTTACAGTATATACTAAAGTATTTTATTTTCTCTATAAACTTCATCTTTATAACTCCGTTTCTATGTACGGAGTCCTCAGAAGGATGCTGTAAGGAACTCATTTTTCTTCCTATTGCTTTTCTAAGCCTCAAAAATTTCATGTTCCTTCTCTAGATAAAATATAGCTCCTCCAATCTCTCCCTCACTTATATTTTTATCATAACTCACTCTTATGTCATTATACATCTCAAAAAAATGTGTGAAAGTTATTACTTGAGAGTAGATGTGAGAGAAACTTGAAAGTTGCAAAGATGAGCTTTCAGACAATACAAAGGAATAAATAAATGGCAGGTTGCAGGGAACTAAGTAAGTAGCAGGTGCCTAGACGTCTGTGCATCCTTAAGTAACCAGCTGTATGACTTTAAGGGTTAATTTTGCCCTGTCTCTTTCTGCCTTTCCTATCACTCATCCTGTGCACCTGCTAATGATGCCCATGCATCCTAAATTAATCCTAAATTATGGTTCTATGTTGCTATATGTTATTATATTATAATATGCTTTATATTTTTGAAAATTAACATCAGGAACCAGCTTAGGCACGTATAGAATAATGCCTGTACTCAGTCTCAAGCAAGCCTTCTGAGCAGATCAAGTGCCTTTTACTACCCTTGGCTTTCTGATCCCACAGTTGCTACTTTTTCTAATAAGTTTACCTATTTGGGGTCTAGTATCTCAACATTGTTCCTGCCACCTCTCTTGACATACCAATAGTATTGGATACGCTCTTCCTCCCAAATCTTCACAGAATGGAGGTAAGCATGCTCCTGATTGAATAAGTCCGCATGAAATTCCAGAAGGGTAGAAAAAAATGCAATTCAAAGAAGAATTTGTAGCAACTTGATTCTCAGATACACACACACACACAGACAGACACACACACACACACACACACACACACACACACACACACCCTATAGGGTTCTCTTCTGTCTCTATTTTTATCACAAGATAGTCACATCTATGTCATTTCCCCCCTATAACCGGGAAAGTTATAGGTGTCCCTATAACAAGCTGGTTTATGATGACAAATGAAGCAGGATGTTTTGATTTTCCCCAACTCTAGTCTAAAATATACCTCCTCAGATCTCTTATAAATATCCCAGTATTAATCTTTTTCAAGGATCCGTGCCTTCTGAGAAAACTACTCTCAAGGAATTGTAACTTGACAAACAAATCTATAAGAAAGTGAGACTTAGATTCAGAAGCCCAAACATGGGACCATCCAAATTATTCCAATTCAGATAATATCACATGGTGGGGGGGACTGGGTAGTGCAGCCCACAAGTTTCAGGCCATACTGGTATCATTAGCATTTTGTGTTTTTCCATTTTTCTTATTCAATAGTTCTAAAGCTTTAAAATTTCTAATTTTTTTAAAGAAACAAATTTATTGAAGTTTCCTTGAAAACTCCAATCCAGAGCAAGAAACTACAGTCATTTTACACACTTTCTTTCCTAGTATCACAAAATCAAAGATGAAATGATTTTTCAAGAACTGACCATTATATTCATATAACAGCTATTCCAGCAGCTATAGGACCACCAAAAGTTGGTAACACAGAGTAGTTTACTCTTCTTTGCTAAGAATCTCTGGGCTGGGCCAGTTTCTCAGTGTAGGGCACTTGGCTTGCCTAGCATTTCTGAGGCCCTGGCTTCAGTACTTGCACTGAAAAATAATTTTAAAAATGAATTTACATTAAAATATTTGCCCTTTATAAAATTTACAATGTGCTTCATGAATGTAACTTCTTAAATATAACTTCATAAATATATTACTAAATAATTAATATACTAAATATCTACCTCTGATTTTCCAGACAGTTCACTATGAATATTTCTCCAAGTCAATAAGCAAGCATTTTAAAATTGCTTTAGCTAGAGGCTGGAGACATGACTCTAGGGTGAAAAGCATATGCTGCTCTTGCAAAGGACCTGAGTTTATTTGCCAGGACCAACATTGGGTGGCTTACAAACCACCTGAAATACCAGGTCTAGAGGGGATCTGATACCTCTGGCCTACACAAGTACCTTCACTCGTGTATGCTTGAGCACACGCACACACGCACATACACACACACACACACACACAGAGACATACACATTCATAGACATATACACAATTAAAAATAAAAACAAATATTTACAAAATAAGGTTACAATAAATAAGTATACAGTTTCTACATAGAACTAATTACTAAATATGTACACATATATTATGACTAATCTTTACAAATTGTTTATGTTAAAGATCAAAGATAAGGCCTTGCATGTGCTATATAAATGCTCCTGTACTGGTTAACCAGTTTGCTCCTGATGGAAATGTACAGTGTTCCCCACTTTTCTTTCTTTTGCTATTATAAAAGAAAGTGGCAAGAGAGTCTAATATTCCACAGCATATGGAAGGCTTATTTTAAATCAGGTATTTAAGTTCCATAATAAGTTCAAATCTCACATGAAAATACAAGACCAAAAGGAGTTTTAAAATAGTTTTTTTTCTTTGTTTATTTATTCAATATATGTGTATATATGATGTGTGTGCTTGTGTGCAGATACATGCATGCCATAATACATGGGTGGAGATCAGGGAACAACCTTTGGGAGTCACTTCTTTACTACTATGTAGGTTTCAGAGCTCAAATTCAGATAATCAGGCTTGGTAACAAGTGCCATCTTGCTGGCTTTTTTGTTTCAAATGGTTATTGCCAGACTACAAATAAAATAGGGTTCACATTCATACTAAGAATGCACAACACAATCAGCAGCACCGAAGTTTTATTTTTCTTTCTTTTTTTTATGATTTAAGATAGAGAAAATTAAACAGCTTTGGATGGCTTGGAACTTTCTATGTAGACCAGTATGGCTTTAAATTTTCAGCTATCTACCTCTGCCTACAAATGCTTGGATTACAAATGGGAGCTCTCATGTCCTGGTGAAAAACTGAAACTATAAGTTTTTTCAATTCAAAAATTCCTGATCACTAATGAGATGAAAGGCCATTTTCCCTTTAAAACAAAAATTCCAAAAGTGTATTCAGTAGGCACCTAGACAGAACTTCTCCAACCAGTGAACCTACAGAGTGTTTCAAATGTACCAGTACAGAAGGAAGTACAAACAGTAGCTTGAACTCTGAGTTCCTAACCACTGAGGGAGAGAACTGCTGATTGGCTCTGTGTACTTTCTGGTCACTGCTGGACTCTGCTTGCATATGTGCAACCATATTAAATAACCATTCTACCTTGTGCCCTATCTGTCTTCCATATTTTGAGCCACACAGAACCTGATATGTTAAATTTTGTCAATTTGGTTACATTTTCCACTACGGTAGCATTTACATACCATCGGGCTTAAAGGTTAAAAGGTCTATAGCTGAATGACTCAAATCTTCACTTTGGGGATAAAACATGCCAAGAAATCTAGCCATCAAATCTAATGAATTTAAGTAGTGTTAAGTAGCTGAACAGAAATTCGAATGCCAGGTTGGATACTGTTTATCAGGCTTAGTGATCCATTCCTGTCTGAATTCCAGGATAAGGCAGAAAAGCTTTAGTTGCTTATTAAATGGCATTAGGTGTAGTATCAGAATCATCATGGGAATGCTAATGGTGTGATAGCATCTTTGAATGTGGAACTAGAAAGTTCCTGTACAAATCCCAGCTCTGCCTACTAGCAGTATTTCAAATGTGAGCAAATTCCTTATTTTTTCCAGCTTTCAGTTCCCCTAATCTAAGCTAGACAGTGTAATGACCTCCATTTTGTGGGTGCTCTGTGGAGGACGGGGGTAACAGCTGTTAAAGGACATGGCCCAGGACCGTGGAACAATCACTATCTGCTTATGTCACAGGGGCTTGTCGCCTCCTCTATACCTTCACAGATTGTCTCTGTGGGATCTTGAGGGAATCCTGTACAAGTGGGACAGAAACAGATCATTGTCCTCTCAGTGACCTGAACATGGCCTCACGCCAGAAATAACATAAAGATTTTGCTAGCCAACAACTATTCCTCCTGCTTCAGTGGGCTACTGACTCTTTAATCTCCATGGGCAAATACCAACACCAGGGTAAAGTGAGAAAGTACCCTGGGGTGCATGTCAGTAATCTTAGCTTGTGGGACATGGAAGCAGGCAGATCAGATATTCAAGGTCAGCCTTGACATGTAAATTCAAGTCCTGCTTGGGCCATAAGATACTTGTCTGAAAAAATGAAATTAAGTGAGTGAATGAATAAATAAGTAAATACTTTTTTTAAAAAAAGTCATAAGGAGTTCAATAAATTATTAGTGCAATGGTGCAGTGGTCCGAGGGTTTATGTCTCCTTAGCAGCAACATAAACTTACATCAAAACCCCAAGGTGATGAGCCTCAGAAGAGGAGCCTTTGAAAGATAATTAGGTTCTGAGAACAGGAACAAAAAAATTGGATTCTTGCCTTATTTCACAAACAAGGACTTGGTATAAAGACGTGACTTTATAGTTCAGAGCAGGAAGTACTTCCAAGTGGGCCTAAGTTTGGTTCCCAACATCACATCAGGTGGCATATTATAACATTCTTTAGCTCTAAATTTTAATTATGTGTAAATGAGTTTGTATGCCAGTGGCAGGGGTGTATGAACACATATGAATGCAGTGCTGGTACAGTCTAGAGAAGGCACCAGAGCCTCCTGGATCTGGAGTTGTGAACCATTGGGAGCTATCTGATACGGGTGCTGGAAAACAAATTTGGTCCTCTGCAGGAGCAGTATGCAGTAGTGACCTCTCCATAACCAAACCTTAAAGAGATAATAATGTATATACATACATTATATATACATAAAGAAGTATAAAGAAAACAAACTCAGAGAGCTCATTGACCTGCTCCATTGTGTGAAGACACAGCAAGAATATACAACACGGAAGCCAAAAAAAGGGGCTTCTCACCAAATTGGAAGTACCCCTGGATCCTGGACCTCACAGCCTCAGTAACTGTGTACAACACGTTTCTGTAATTCAAAAGCCCCGTGGTGTAGGTCTTTCTGTTAGAGTTGCCCAAGCAGATTAGGACTCTTTTAAAACATCTCTCACTTTGCCTCTGCACTGCTGCTCATCTGTGTAGATTCATTCATCTCCCCGTTTCTCATTCTCAGGCTCAGAGTCTTCCTATAAGCTCACAATAACTTTGATCCATCGGTGGCTTGCGCTCCTTTTTTTTTTTTTTTTTTTTTTTTTTTTTTTTTTTTTTTTCTTGTCTGGTTCAAGGCACTCAGCCCAAGTCCTCTCAACTATCTCCAATCTCACAGACTGCATTATTTTCAATTAATTCCCAATAAGTCTTAATTGTCGGCACCCTGGCAGAGCCAGCAGAGTTAATCCCTGTTTAAACTAATAGGTTCAACTTCTTCGACAAACAAATCTTTCAGGAAAGCTGCTGACAAGCCAGAGAATTAGTGGAATGAGGTTTCATTGCTTCTTCTTTTCCTTGGTCTTTCTCTCTTTTCTTCAGGATATATTTATTTCTATTGAGTTCTGATGCTGGCAAATTTGATAAAAAAAAAAAAAAAAGAAAAAAGAAAAAAAAAGCAGAGGGCACAGTCTGGTAGGGAGGAGGTGTATATTCCTTATCCTGTGTGAAATGTTTCTTGTGAATCAAGCTTCAACTTGAACAACAACTACAACAAACAATAAAAATGGTAAGGCACTGTTGGCACAAGCCTTAGATCCCAGCACTAAGGAGGGGCAGAGGCAGGCAGATCTATGAGTTCAAGACCAGCTGAGTCTACAGAACAAGTTCCAGGATAGTCAGGACTTCTAGAAACCATGTCCTAATCAAATAGACAAACAAAAACATGGTGAATGGGTGATGGCTGAGGAACACCACCAGAGGAACAAAAACAGGTTGGCCTCTGCATTTGACACACTTATTCACACTCACAAAGGGGAAGATGGACAATAAGTAGTTTGAGATAAGGCTTAAGTGAATAAAATCTTTCCTAGATAAGCAGTAGGATCAAGGTTTGGATGTCCAGAAGGCACATGTTGTCGATTGAACGAAAATCCCCACCCTTACATAGGCACATATATTTGAATGCTTGATCTCCTGTTGTTGGAACTGCTTTCAGGAACACTTGATGGTGTGGCCTTGCTGGAGGAGGCATGCCACTGAGGGCAGGCTTTGAGATTTCAAAATCTCTCACAATTTCCAGTTAACCCTCTCTGCCATGCTCATATGGATCAAAAAGTGAGTTCTCGGCTACTGCTCTAGCACCATGTCTGCCTGCCTGCCTGCTGCCTTTCCATGGATTCATGGCCTAGAATCATAAGCCCCCAGCATTAAATGTTTTCTTTTATAAGTTGTGTTAGTCACACTGTTTTGTCACAGCAATCAAAAAGTAAGACACCATGGACTATACTCCCAGTATTCTTGTGGCAAGATAGGAGATATAGAAGACTCTGATGCTCATAGGCCAGCTAGCCTGGTATGTACAATGGAGAATGAGATTCTATCTCAAAAAAAAAAAAGTAGAGACAAGAATCAACAGAGGAAATCGTCCCCTGACCTACATATCTTGACACTTGCATGTGCATGCATATGTGCATACACAAATACAAACACAGAGACACACAGAGAGAAAAAGTTGGTAAGTAAATAGGTAGATGAAAGAGCGAGAAATAATGAGAGCCATAGAATATGTCTCTCTTAAGAAAAGAGAGTTTAGTGATGGAATATGGGAAGGATTCTCACGTGGACCAGTCTCTGGATTGTCCTTTCTTCAGTCTCTGCTCCATAGTTTGTCTCTTCAACACCTTCCATGGGTATTTTGTTCCCCCCTTCTAAGACACTTTGTCTTAGACACTTTGGTCTTCCTTCTTCTTGACTCCCTTGTGGTTTGTGGATTGTATTTTGGGTATTCTGAGCGTCTGGGCTAATATCCACTTACCAGTGAGTGCATACCATGTGTGGTCTTTTGTGATTGGGTACCTCATTCAGGATGATATTTTCTAGTTCCATCCATTTGCCTAAGAATTTCATGAAGTCATTATTTTTAATAGCTGAGTAGTACTCCATTGTGTAAATGTACCACATTTCCTGTATCCATTTCTTTGTTGAGGGACATCTGGGTTGTTTCCAGCTTCTGGCTATTATAAATAAGGCTGCTATGAACATAGTGGAGCATGTGTCCTTATTACATGTTGGAGCATCTTCTGGGTATATGCCCAGGAGTGGTATACCTGGGTCCTCTGGTAGTACTATGTCCAATTTCCTGAGGAACTGCTAAACTGATTTCCAGAGTGTAATCCCACCAGCAATGAAGGAGTGTTCCTCTTTCTCCACAACCTTGCCAGCATCTGCTGTCACTTGAGTTTTTGATCTTAACCATTCTGACTGGTGTGAGGTGGAATCTCAGAGTTGTTTTGATTTCTCTGATGACTAAAAATGTTGAACATTTCTTTAGGTGCTTCTCAGCCATTTGGTATTCATCAGTTGAGAATTCTTTGTTTAGCTCTATATCCCATTTTTAATAGGGTTATTTGATTCTCTGGAGTCTAACTTCTTGAATTCTTTGTATACCTTGGATATTAGCCCTCTATCAGATATAGGATTGGTAAAGATCTCCCAATCTGTTGGTTGCAGTTTTGTCTTATTGACAGTGTCCTTTGCCTTACAGAAGCTTTGTTATTTTATGAGGTCTCGTTTGTCAATTCTTGATCTTAGAGCTAAGTGTTCTTCTGTTCAGGAAATTTTCCTTTGTGCCCATGTGCTTGAGGCTCTTCCACACTTTCTTTTTTATTAGTTTCAGTGTATCTGGTTTTATGTTGCTGTCTCTGATCCACTTGGACTTGAGCTTTGTACTAGGAGATAGGAATGGATCGATTTGCATTCTTCTACATGCTAACTGCCACTGAGTCAGCACCATTTGTTGAAAATGCTGTCCTTTTTTCCACTGGATAGTTAATTTTAGCTCCTTTGTCAAAGATCAAGTGACCATAGGTGTGTGGGTTCATTTCTGGGTCTTCAATCATCAAACCCAGACACTATTGTGGATGCCAGCAGGTGCTGGCTGACAGGAGCCTGATATAGCTGGCTCCTGAGAAGCTCTGACAGTGCCTAACTCATACAGAAGCAGAGGCTCACAGCCATCCATTGGACTGAGCATAGGGTCCTCATTGAAGGAGCTAGAGTAAGGACGCAAGGAGCTGAAGGTTTGCAGCCCTTTAAGATGAACAACAATATGAATTAACTAGTACCCTCAGAGCTCCCAGGGACTAATCTACCAACCAAAGAGTACACATATCCTCTGCATATGTGGCAGATGTCGTAGTCAGTCATCAGTGGGAGGAGAGGCCCTTGGCTCTGTGAAGGTTCTATGCCCCAGTGTAGGGGAATGCCAGGGCCAGGAAGTGGGAGAGGATGGGTTTGTGAGCACGGGGAGGGAGGAGGGAACAGGTTCCCCCCCCCCCCCGGGGAAACCTGGAAAGGAGATATCATTAAATAAATGAAATAAATAAATAAAGATAATAAATAAATAAATAAAGAAAGAAAATGTCTAATTAAAAAAGGGGAGAAGGAAAAAAAGAGAGAAAAAACTCCCAATAGTTCTTGATCCCCTCAAGAAAACCATTGTTAACAGCAAGTAGATATACAAAGATTCAAGTATTTAAATTTTGGTGGGGTATAGGTCAGTTACTAGAGAGCTTAGCTAGTGTGCATGAGACCCTGGGTTCACCATCCAATCACACTTAAACTGGAATGTCCTGGCACACACTTATGATCCCCCAAATTCCAGCAGTTGAAATGTAGTTTCAGGGGAACCAGAAGTTCAAAGTCAGGGCTGAAGGGATGTTTCTGAAGTGAGGGGCCTTTCCTCTCCTCCAGAGGACCTAAGTTCAATTCATTGTCAGGTGACTCATTATTGCTGATAATTCCAGAGCCAAGAGATAAGACACTTTTCAGGCCTCTTTCTACAAGCACTTAGACACAATGCCCTCCCTGCCCCCAACATGGACACACACACACACACACACACACACACACACACACAGATAGAAATAAAATCTTTTTAAAAAGGAAGTTCACGGTTACCCCTAGTTACTTAGAGAGTTGAAGGCCAACATCAGTAAGGTTAAGACCCCATTTCAAAAAAGAAAAAATAAGGAGGAAGAAAGATAGAAAGAAAAATTAAAATTCAAGATACATCTACTTGAAGAACAAAATATTATATTATAGAGTGCTTGAGTTTCTTTTTCTCCATTTTAACCACTAATTGGGACTAATAGAGATGTTCAGGATATCAATCTAATAAAATTAGTGAATATTTTGAAAGTGCCTCAGTGTTAGCAAGATGGTGATTATTAAGATATCTAACATGACATTGGAATATGAGCTGGGATCATGTTTGGAGAGCATTTAAGTCACAGCCATCAAAATGTATTCATATTCTGGCAGCAATCTCACTGGAAGGAATCTATTATATGATCTTCAATAAGTACATAAACCATATAGTATTATTAACATTATTTTTGGAAGATTATTAAAACAACAGGATAGATTCATATAATGAAAGTAAAAGTATCTTGAAAATAAATGATTTGTTGGGTGAGGTGGCTCACACCTTTAATCCCAGCACTGGGAGTGTGGAGTGGGGCAGAGCCGGGCAAGTCTTTGAGGCTTTCGTGGCCTCTACATAGTGACTTCTAGGCCATCCAGGATTACATGGTAATATCTTGGAGTGGGGAAAGAGAGGAAGAAGAAGAACAAGGAAGAGGAGGAGGAAGAGGAGAAGGGTGATGAAGAAAAGAAGGAGGAGGAGAAGAACAAAATTCTATAGACTAGACCCTGAACATTCTTTTATGTAATATTAAAAAAAATCATATTTTAAGGAGGGATAATGCAGGTAGATGTGAGCAAGGCACAACAACAACATATACCAATATGGCAAGAATGAATGCATGTCTGTATGCTTACTAAAATTTTAATTACAATACTTTACTATTTTATTTATTTATTTATTTATTTATTTATTTGGTTTTTTGAGACAGGGTTTCTCCGTGTAGTCCTGGCTGTCCTGGAACTCACTCTGTAAACCAGGCTGGCCTCGAACTCAGAAATCCTCCTGCCTCTGCCTTCCAAGTGCTGGGATTAAAGGCGTGCGCCACCACCACCCGGCAACTATTTTATTTTGAATGTTTTCAGACAGGTCCCAATGCAGCCCAGGCTGCCTGAAACTTGCTACGTAGCTGAGCATGCCTTTCAACTCCCCCTTTTCACTCCTCTTCCTCCTAAGTGCAGGGAATACAGGCCTAGATCACATGTCTGACTAACAAAATTATACCATTAATCTTAGTATTTGGAAGGCAAAGAAGGGGGCTTACAAGGTAGCTAGTTCAAGGCCAGCTTGGGCTACATAGCGAAGAGTGTTTGAATAAAAGAAAAAGAGAGAGAAGTTGTTGATGTTGGAGACGTTATTTAAGATAAATATTCTCCATATGGGGATGGGTGTAAACATTGCTCCTAGGAGGAAACAGACTAGCGTAATTATCTTCAGGGAAATTCCAACTGGTGGTGGGAGACCAGAGCAGAGAAAATTTCATTTTTACCTTTACTTACGTTTTGAATTTTCTTACCAGATACATGAATTGTGTTTTTTACGTTGGAGTGAATTATCAGGTAAACAAAATCCCAGGCCATTTCTGTAGTCTCTCATTTGTTTTTGTGTCTAGATAAAGAACGTGGAGGTTTATCTTTCTCTGCTTGAATAATTCTGTGCCCATGACCTTTAGGAAAGCCCTGGGACACCTTCCTGTTTCTTCTCCCCCAGAACTGTTGTTATTGTACAATCATTATTTTCACAAGACAGTGTCTTTCTTGGGAGGCGGATACAAAAGAGGGGACAAATTTTTGGTTCAAATTTCATATCCCGGACACAAACAGCGTGATGTCATTTCGAGATCTTTCCCTGATCTATCAATTCACCAAGTTAAACAGCTGAAATCCTTTCTAAAACAAATCCTTTTGCAGTCAGCAAAATGAGGCAATTACATGAATAAGTTTTTCCACTTGGCCTATTTTTCTGCCTGTGGTTATTAATCAGTCTCACTGACTGGGTTTTCCATTTTACATCCATGCTCAGGCGCTACTCCAGGTGTAGCCTAAAAAAAGTCAAGAAAAAACCTTCCTCCACTGAGCAAAATAGATGTACTTTGTCACTGACTCCAAGTCTCCCCAAATTCCTGAAAATTACAACGTGGCATCTACAAAGGGGCAGTCAGCATAGGCAGTCCCTTTGCCTAACTGGAGGTTCTCTAAGTAGAAATGATTCCTTAAACAGATAGCTTAATGAGTTCCAGTAGATGCCAGCTGTCCTCCACCCCTTCAACCCTTGGACTGATTGTTCTAAAGCTTTGCCTTGTCTTGTCTTGTCTTTCTGGAAGCGTGGACACTGTGGAGTCAGAAACAGCTGTTTCGCATAAACAACTCCCCCAGACACTGCTTCTTGGCCATCAGAAACATTGTTTGATTGCATTGGTCGCTTTGTCATTTATTTTAAATGTTACCTGCCCTTTATTTTTTTATTTTTTATTTTTTTCTTTTTCGGGACAGGGTTTCTCTGTGTAGTCCTGGCTGTCCTGGACTCACTCTGTAGACCAAGCTAGCCTCAAACTCAGAAATCCTTCTGCTTCTGCCTCCCAAGTGCTGGGATTAAAGGCGTGTGCCACCACCGCCTGGGCCTTTATTTTTATTATTTATACTTTTGTTTGCTTTGTGTTTTGAGACAGAATCCCATATATCCCAGGGGATGAACTTAAACACATTGCATAGCTGAGGATAAACTTAAATTTTAGATCTCCCTGCCCCACCTCCCAAATGTTGGGGTTAGAAGTATGTATCACCACATCAAGTTTGTGGGGCACTGGGCATCACCTCCAGGATTCCCTGCAGACTAGGAAGCATTCTACTTAAGTGAAGTACAACTTTGATTTGTTTTGTTTTTGATGGGGCCTGAAATGAACTAGGTACACCACACTGGTCCCACAATCAAAGAGATCCTTTGTCTCAGCCTCCCAAATGCTGACGTTACTGGAGCATATAACTATGCACAGGTCATAGTCATTTTTTAAAAAATAAGACCATTTATTTATTTAATGTGGAAAGGTACAAGAAGGTGTATGTAGAGGTCAGGGAACAAATTGTATGAGAGTTCTCTCCTTTCATTGTATGGTTTCCAGCGATGGAGCTCAGGTTGTTAGGTTTGGCAACAAAACGTTTTACCAGCTGTGCTGTCTTGCCAGCCCCAGAATCACCATTTCCTTACAGAAGTATCATGCACACACAAGCAAGGATTCAGACTTAGTCAATAGAGTAGTAAGTACCTAAGCATTTATAAAGCTTGTAGCATTGTTGCATCACACTATAAAAACACCTACTCCTTCCAGTAGGCTTCTCCTGTACTTCGTCTGCACTCTAATCCTGTCAGATTCTTATAGAGTGACTTGCCCTGAAAGGTCACATGGTTGTGACAATGGACTCTTAATGTGTGCCCTCTTCAAAGGAAGGGCAGCCGCCAAGTCATTGCATGGCTGTGTTGATTGATTCACAAGGTGTACTCCTCACAGTACCCTTCAAGATCAGTGGTTCTCAGCCCAAGCCTAGCATCTGGCATATGAACTCCGGGGATTGTGATATTTTAAAAAACTTTTTAGGTGGTACTCATGGTCAATCAAGGTTGAAAATATCTGTAAAGGGGCATTCTGCCTAAAACTCACCTCTTACCCTGTCAAGTAAGTGCCCAGGGACTCCAGAGGGCATGTAACCACAAGTCAGTGACAGAAGGGGCATAAAGTACAAGCATCATATGTGCACACATTCTCTCCTTTTCAACTTCTGTTTAGGATTATCTGTGCCAGTGTTCATTTCTAAATCTCTAACTCTAGAAAAGATGTTTTTTCACTCTACAATTTAGGAAGAGTTCTACTAAAATATATACTAGAAAATGTCTCACAACTCCCTCTGATCCACCTCAGAACATACACAGACACACACACACATACACACACACACACACACACACACAGACACACACACACACATACACACACAGATACACATACACACATACACACACACAGACACACACATACATACACACACACAGACACACACATACACACACACATACACACACACATACACACACACATACACACACACATACACACACACAGACACACACACACATATACACACACATATACACACACACATACACACACACACAGACACACACACAGACACACACACAGACACACACACATACACACACACATACAGACACAGACACACATACACATACACACACACATACACACACACATGCACACACAGACACACACACATATACACACACACACATACACACACACATACACACACACATGCACACACAGACACACACACACATATACACACA
>NW_022196914.1:77379342-77436181 GCF_008632895.1 Mastomys coucha | reverse complement strand
ACACACACACACACACACACACACACACACACACACACACTATCCACTTTCCTTTTTTCTGTTCCTAATGTCTTCACTGATATCCAGGAACCTCATTCCAGTTGTGGAGAGCTTTGCACTGTGCTAACTAGCTTTCAAAAGTAACAATTACTATCTCAAAGCACATAGAAGTATTTATGTTTACTAGATCAGGAGATGGGAATATTTCAAGTTTCTTTCCAGTGATACCACATCAAGCTGTTCTGCATCAGAATTGTGTAGCTTCTAGACCTAGGTAGATATTTACAGTTACAAGTATCTTTATAATGGGATATAGAGTCCTTTGAGTATATGCTCATGAGGTCTACTGGGTCACGAGGTAAATCTATTTCTAGCTTCTTGACAAATCCAGAGTGGCTGTACCAGTTTGCACTGGTAACAGGAGTAAATAAAGGTTCTTCTTTCCTCACATCTACACCAATATTTTGTCTTTCTTTTATTGATCTTAGCCATTCTGGCGAGGATAAGATAAAATCTCAAAGTGGTTTTAATTTGCATTTCTATGATGACTAAAGATGTTAAAGACTAAAACAAATACTTCTCAGCCATTTGTGTGCTCTTTGGAGAATTCTTTACCTAGGTCCATGTTGCAGTTTTTAATTGGGTTGCTTGTTTTCTTGGTGTTTGGTTTGTTGAGTTCCTGTGTATACCACACTGACCATAAAAGTTCCATTCTTCCTCTTGCTGTCCCTGGCTATGGCTCTTCCTCAAATGCCAAGATTATGAATGAGCACTGCATCTTGATATATTCACTTACCATTATTTTTCTCTGATTTATGTTAATATTTTTTTAAATGAGATCTCTCATTGACACTGCAGTTCTCTGTGCCTCCCTGAATGGGTAGCAAATAGATTTTAAATGCTCATCACTAAAGTTGATTTCATGTCTTATAATTTGCTGACTCCTTTTATATATTTATTTATTGGTGATACTGAGCACTGAAGCCAGATCCTCTTCATCTACTCTAGGTAACTGTTCTATCAGCTATATCCTCATACTGGCTTCTTCATCAACTGTAGTTCTAATACCTTAATTATTATTTGGGGGTGTGTCTTTGCCTCTTATGAAAATACTCTCCCTTATCAAGGTTCACACGTATTTCTGTGTTTGCATACCATGTACAATAATACAGGAAGCAATAAGAGAGATTAGAGTGTACTTACAAATTTGTATTCTATTGTTTGGAAGTGTAATAAAATATTTAGTATAGATGAAAGATTGTCTATAAATATGTATATCAGACCAGTGCTGAAATAGTAATAATGTTTCTACCTCCAAGTTTTAAAGCCAGGTTGTTGCAATACTTGTGAAATTCTTGTGTCTTAATGAGCAACTTCCTCCATCTCTGTTCAATCATTTATTGAATTCCAAGGAGTGCGCCTTCACATCTCTTTCCCCTACTGTATATCAATAAAACAGCACTTTCTGTTTTCTTTGCCCTCCAACTTCACAATGGGATAGCTACTAGGAGACAGCAGGAGATGCCAGAATGACAGATTATCCTGTTGTCTTCTGGTATTTCCAGTGATTCCTGTCTCATTTCTGTAGGTCCAACTCTTGCCAGAGGGTACCTCCCTTCATGGCCCAGCTCCCACCAGGCCGATGCTGATCTTCTCTCTCACTGGTGTCTAGCCTCCTGGCTCCAAAGCAAACTGCTGTTAGCCTTCTCAAGCTCGGGCATCCTGTCTCTTGCTCCCGGGTAGCTGACTCATCATGTCTGGTTCGGGCTCCGTCACCAGGGCAGCCAATCATTTATATTAAATCATTCCTGCTTTGAAGACCAAGAATAGTTTCTGATTTATAAATGGACACTAAAAGCACTTTTATCTCTAGTTTGCTAAGAACATTTATCATGCTTAAGTTTTATTGAATTCACATTGCATACCTCCCTGTAGGATTTGTTGTTCCTCCTGTAACTTATTAATTTGAAGAACTGTATTTTTCAGCCTGTACTTTGGTCCCTGTGTAAAAAAAAAATGTTGTGTTCATAGGATAAACACAGTTTATTCTCTATTTTATACTTTGTGATGAAATTTTTACTTTAGACTGCCTACCTTAAGTTCATGGTATTTTCCTATGATTTTGTGTTCTTATGTATGCCTTGTATTATGCATACACCATCACTGTCAAAACTGCACTTGTCGTATTAACAAGTATTCTTTCTTTTTCTGTTCTGAAATAGCTTTTAAAGATGCAAATAATCCAATTTAAAAAAAATCAGGTATAACATGCAAGCAACTCTGCTTCTTCTATCTTTCTGAGGGGAAAAAAACCCTCTTAACTTTTTAATGGAAACTCTGTACTACATGAGGAACTCTGTGTGTTTTCTATGCATCTTAAACATGGTCAATCTGAGCTATGGAAAGTTCCACGCTTTCTTCTGTGTGACTTTTCCCTGCTTCTATTTCTCTTGTGTAAGTTTACATTAAGATAATTCAGTTTAGATTGAGACTATTATTTCTGACGCTGAGTTTCATGTGACCATTCTCCTTACTTTCATCTACTGTCTTAAGAATTACTTGTTGTTCCAGAAAGATGGGTCCAAAGATAAAGGAGCATGTCATGTGAGCCTAGAGACCTGAGCTGATATCAGGATTTTTATATTAGTCATTGGAAATTTTTGTGAAGAGACACCATGGCCAAGGGAACTTACAAAAGAAAGCATTTATTTAGGTACTTGCTTATGGTTTCAGAGGGTTAGTTCCTGATCATCATGGTGAGTGTGTGGTGGCAGGCAGGAATGTTGCTGGGGCAATGGCTGAGAACTGTATTTGATGCACAGGCAGGAGGCAGAGAAAAAGAAAGACTGGGACTGTTATGGGCTTTTGTTTGTTTGTTTGGTTTGGTTTGTTTTGGTTTTGTTTTGGTTTGTTTTGGTTTTGGTTTTTCTTTTTTTCTTTTTTATTAATTAATTTATTTTTTTACACTCCATATTTTATTCCCCTCACTCTGATCCACACTCTGACTGTTCCACATCCCATACCTCCTTCCCACCCACCTGTCTCCACGTAGATGTCCCCACCCTCCACCCCACCTGACCTCTAAACTCCCTGAGGCCTCCAGTCTCTTGAGGGTTAGGTGCATCTTCTCTGAATGAACACAGACCCAGCAGCCCTCTACTGTATGTGTGTTGGGGGCCTCATATCAGCTGGTGTATGCTGCCTGTTTAGTGGTCCAATGTTTGAGAGATCCCGGAGGTCCAGGTTAATTGAGACTGCTGGTCCTCCTACAGGGTTGCCCTTCTCCTCAGCTTCTTTCAGCCTTTCCCCAATTCAACAACAGGGGGCAGCAACTTCTGTCCATTAGTTGGATGCAAATATCTGCATCTGATTCTTTTAGCTGCTTGTTGGGTCTTTCGGAGGGCAGTCATGATAGGTCCCTTTTTGTGAGTGCTCCATAGCCTCAGTAATAGTGTGAGGCCTTAGGGCCTCCCACTTTGAGCTGGATCCCTCTTTGGGCCTGTCACTGGATGTTCTCTTCCTCAGGCTCCTCTCCATTTCCATCCCTGTAATTCTTTCAGACAGGAACAATTTTGGGTCAGAGTTGTGAGTGTAGGATGGTAACCCCATCCCTCACGTGATGTCCTGTCTTCCTGCTGGAGGTGTTTGTGTGTGTATGGGGTGGTGGGTGGGTGTGTATCGGTGTGTATGTGTATTGGTTAATGTGTGTCACAGTGAACACATGAATGTTGGAAAACAACTTTAGCAGTCAACTATCAGCATGTTTAGTCTCTCCTTGTTGAGAGTAAAGTCATTCTTAACATTTCTGCTATTCAGCATGCTCTAGACTAGCTGGCTCATTAGCATGCAGCTAATCATTTTTTATTAACATTAATATTTTCCACTTGGGCTTTTAAGCTGTTGCCTGGCACTGTTACCACATATTAACAAACCCACCTAGAGAATTTTACAAATATCGTTGTTTTGACCCTTTTTTAAGAAGTAATATTGTAGTATACTTCAATCTATACCATACATATATTAATAACAATTTCCTGGAAAATAATTACTGAATCATTGACACAATCATTCTGGATAGTAAAGCACAAATATGCCTATATTCTGTCCTCAAAATAATGATACTAGTTCACTTCATTACGAAGTATCATTTGTCTATACTTCCACCAACACAAACTATTCATTTTTATGTCTGAATTATATTTTATATCTGGCAAAGGTTTTAGGAGGCCTCTCATTTCAGTGTGTAGTCCTTGTGTACCAAAACACTAATTTACTCCATATGCTATCATCCATCTCAAACAACCAAACACTGTTTTTTTGTGCTTTATATTACTGCAACCATCATCATTTTAGTCATCAAAAATATTTTCTAAGGGAAAAATATATATTTCTCAGCTCATATATTTTATATTGGATTTCTCTTTTATTTTGATTTCTTGAAAAACGTCAAAATGATATGCTAATTGTAAACAGATGAATATACATACTGTCTTCATCTGGTATTCTGTTTGTAAACCTACATTTGATCAGCCTGGTAAGTAGCTCTGTAGTCTGGCCTCTGGCATTAATCATTGCAGATAAACTCACAATTCCCATTGTTTCTGCCTTGTTGCTTGCTATTTTTTTCTCCTATAACACAAGACTTAAAAAAAACCCAGACTCTTATATATTCTTCCTCCCAGCTTCCCACAACCATTTAAAGATTCAACTTGACCTTTCCTCCCGTTCTTCAAGTTGCCTGCATGTCAATAGCTGAGAAATCTCATCAAAGGATTAACTATCTACACCCCACTGACTCATTCTTTATCACAATTTGATCTTCCTTATTCCCATTTGGTTTGTTTTTCAGTAATGTAAGTTTTTCAGTTTTTTTTTCCTGTGTTGTATTTCTCCAAAGAGCATCTGTTAGCCTTATTTGCCCTTATTTACAAAAAAATAAATAAAAGAAAAATCAGACGTGCTAGGCTTCTCAGATGAGACTTGTTATTCCAACTTGATAATAAGAAATTGATGCTCTGAAGAAAAAATGAAGGGCGTGTGGCCATGCTAATGAGCAGAGAAGAGCAGAGCAGAACCAAACATTTGTGGGGTCCTCTTGGGCTTTATTTTCAACAAGCTAAACATGATCACTGCTTGAAAAATAAAGTTTTCTCCTTTTCTCCATTGTTCCAATCGTCTGTTTTTAAATCATCTATAGTTTGCTGTTCAGATTTGGATCTTGAAAGCCACAGCTTCTGTTTCACATGAGACCTTGTTACAAGGTAACCAAGCGGAGGTATTGAGCTGAGCCCAGTCCTACTGCATCAGGCTATGTCATTTCCCAGGCCACCTAAATACACCATTCACTGCTCCAGTACTGTTGCCACAGCCCAGGCTACTCTTTCTGCAGGTGACTTAGTTAATGAAGCAAAAAAAGCTCTTGTTTCCAAGTGATAAAGAAGAGACACTGACTGTTACTTTGAGTGGCAAAACAGGTTATTCTGTCCTAGTTTAAAACAGAGGCAACAGGGATAGTTATCAAGGTTTCTGTTTGTTTTTTTCTTGAGACACACCTGTGGCAGAGTTATTTTGGCTGAGGGAAGCCACTTGAACAATTGGAATCCATTCTCTTCCTTGTTCTTTCTGAAGTGTGTGTGTGCATGTGTGTGCGCACGCGCGTGTGCGAGTACACACACGAGCGTGGGTGAGCATGTGTTTCACATCCTTTAATGTACTGAAGTCTGGTTAGCATATGTGGTTAACTGTTGGAAGGTCACAAACAAGCAGAGCTGTTTATCATGACCTTTTATCTTTACCTATATGACGTTTCTTGACCAGCTCATGACTGGCCTGCACCTATGTCTGCAAGATTTCTGAACAACTAACAAAATAATATATAATGACTCTTATTTTGAGAAAAGATAGATTTCAGAACTGGAGCAACTAGGTGCCAACCAGAGAAGATTGCAATCTTTCTTCTTCTGTTTCATCCTAATGCATTCTTGCCATTCTTGTATAGAGCCAGGAATTAAGGCAAGCAGTTTGTAATTTTAAAACAACAAAAACTACTACTATAAAAAAGCAAAAGCTGGAGGGGTGGCTCAGCCATTATCAGCACTTGCTGTTCTAGAGGACCTTGGTTTGATTCCCTGAATTGCATGGCAGCTCACAACAATCTGGTACTCCAATTCTAGGAACTCTGATGGCATTTTCTGACCTCCCCAGGCAGCAAGAGTTCACATGGTATATATCCCACACAGAGAAAACACATGCAAATAAATAAATTTTTCAAAAAGATATATGATTGTTGACACATAATTATCATTTCAGATTCAACATATGTGTATAGTTTGAAAGAGAAAGTGGGAACTAGAAACCCAACTAGAAACTTAAGTTGGCTGAACCATCACTGGCCAATTAATATTTTTAAAAAACAAAACAACAAATTATTTATTTATTTGTGTGTGTGTGCACATATATATGTGGTGTTTGTGTTATCAAGTGCATATAAACACACAGTGACCTACACTTGGAAGTCGGAGGACAGTTTTCAGAAGCTAATTTTCTCTTAGAACCTTAATTTTCATCTTATTGTCATTGATCTTACTGATATTTTGAAACAATGTGTTTCCATGTTGCGCCACCATGGCCAACGTATCTTTATTTCATGGTAAGCATACATAGAGAACTGGCAAGGGGATAAGTTTAGCTTTGTCCTTTTCATAAATCACTTTCTATATCAGTAAAACAACAACAATAAAATGGAATGTGTAAGTGCTCAGCAACCTTTTTTGCAACTACACTGCTCAGCCCAAAGTCTTCAAGGAATTGATGTTTTTGGAAGAGTAACCAGGTCACTCACATAAAATTAGAACTTTGACTATGGAATGATACCAGAGTTGTTGTTGTTGTTGTTGTTGTTGTTGTTCTTCTTCTTCTTCTTCTTCTTCTTCTTCTTCTTCTTATTATTATTATTATTATTATACCACATCCGTTAATGTACTGTTTCCTCTGCGTGGGGTCTGGTTTGCATATGTGGTTACTGTTGGAAGGTCACAAGCCAGCAGATCTCTTTATCATGACATTTATCTTTTCCTACCCTACCATTTCTTGACCACTTCATGATTGGCCTGTATCTTTGTCTGCAAGATTTCAGCACAACTAGCAGAATACTATATAATGGCAATATTGACATACTGCTTTAAACGTCAGCCAACCTAATTTCAAGAAATGATACTAGAGGGATGAATTTAGATTGTAGGTTAGAGAGATGGAGGGCAGGATACTTCTCCTCATTCTCAGTTGTTTGCAAATACATTTACCCCCACAAAAAAATTTACAATTGAGGCAGAGTCTTTTTGTCTGCCCAAGAGCTGATTCTCATTCCTATCTGTTACCATTTAGGAGCTAGTTGGGCACAGTTGATGAATCGACCACTTACCATTTCCCCTTTGTGATTTCCTTAAAGGCAGGATCTATTTCTGACCTCAAAGACAGAAAAGGAAGTAGCCAGAGAACTTCTGGGAAAGAGTTTGCTCCTTGCACAAATGAAAGAAGCCTTACTGCCCATCTTTACCACCTCCCCTCTATCTTGCAAATAAATATCAATAATCTAAACTATTGCAGCTTCAAACCATGAGGGGATGAACTTCTTGAAACAACTAGCTGGCAAGGAAGCCAGAGCAAAGGAAGGAAGGCACCAGGTTTCAAAGACAGCACCAAGCCACAAAACAACCCCAAGACAAGGAATCTTACAATTTCTCATTGAATGCCATGGTATTAGTAAGGTGGTCTCCTTTTCTTTCTTCTGCTTTTTGTTTTGTTTTGTTTTTCGAGACAGGGTTTCTCTGTGTAGCCTTGGCTGTCCTGGAACTCACTCTGTAGACCAGGCTGGCCTCAAACTCAGAAATCCGCCTGCCTCTGCCTCCCAAGTGCTGGGATTAAAGGTGTGCACCACCACTGCCTGGCTTCTACTTTCTTTACTCCTCTTTCTCAACTGTGGTGCTGGGGATCAAGCCCAGGCTATCAATATACTCAGTAAGACTCCACGACTGATCTCCTCCCCAGCACACTAGTAAGGATTTCTGTTTCATCCAAACACATTTTTTTCTTTTGTTGGCAGTGGTTTGATTTGATTTGGTGTTGTGATTTTATTGAGAGAGGGTCCTATATTCTGTAGTTCAGCCTGTCCCCAAACTCATAGCATTCTCCCTACTACATCTTCCCCAAGTGCTAGGATTATAGGCCTAAGCCATCACATCGGGCTTTCTCTGTTTTTCATTAGTCCTGTCTTGTTATATTAACTTTATTCTGGGTAGCATTTTATTGCATTATAAGTGCATCACATTCATTTCTATTATGATGTTTCTGTTGATAGTCCCATTACTTAATAACCCCATGGTTGCCTTTTCTTGTATAATGTAATCTTTTAGCATAATGCATTTAAAATATTGTGTTCTTTTTGCATGTGTGTATACGTACATAGGAGTACTGTCATGGGTGTGGGCATGTAAAGCCAAAGGTCAACATCAGGTGTCTTTTCCAATCTACTTCTGCTTTTCCTACCTCAGGTACTGAATCAAGATACCTCACATGAACCTAGAACTTGCTGATTCTCCTGTCTGTCTAGTCAGCTTGCTCTACAAATTCCAAGGGCTGGGATTACAGGTGTGCCACCACACCCACCTGATATTTCTGTGGCTTCAACTCATCTAAACCTCTGGTCCCCTACTTGTGTGCTAGTCACTTTATTCACTGAGCCATCTTCCCAGCCTTAGCACCAATGTACATTCTTCATACTGATGGTATGGGACACACAAAATACATCCACCAAATTGGTGATTTTTGATACTCTGCCACCCAAAGCTTTATGTGTGAGTTTTGATGTTTTGGTGTCTCTAAACTTTAGAGATTTCAATTTCTTCACCTAGTTGCTCCTTTGTGGCTTACAATGCTGCTGCCACCATTTGCTGCTACCAAAATGAAGAGAATGACTTCTAACTGGTTCAGATTACTGTGCCTCTTGGTTTGTCTTGGTAGACTATAGACTCTGACTAATAGCTACTTTACCTCTTAGGGTTATTAGGATAATTCTCTTTCTTTTGAGAAAAACAAAACTCTTTTTTTTTAAAAAGAAATAACTCCTGGTTTGATCCTAGCCATCGCAGAAACTTGAGTTCTAGCAACAGAGCAAAACACAGCGGAGGAAGCTACTGACCATGAGGGAGTCCTAGCAAGTCAACTCTCTCCTTCAGAAGGTGGGAATAGTACTGTGCAGACCAGGGTCCTCCAGGGAGATTTCCTATGATCAGGTTTAAAGATTGTAGCTAACAATTTGTCTTGATGTTTAAGGGGATGGAAGGAATAAAATAGAAAGATTGATGACAAGAATCAGAAAAGAACTATGTGGATGAATCATTAAGAATGAGTTAGAGTATATGCTCTCTCTCCATCCCTCTCTCTCCCTCCATCTCTCTTCATCCATTCCTCTCTCAGTCCATCTCTCTTTCTCTCACCCCTCCATCCATTTCTCCCTCTATCTCTCCCTCCATCTCCCTCTCCCTCCATCTCTCTCTCCATCCCTCTATCTCTCTTTCTTTCTCTCTCTCTTGATGTAGGGTCTGAGATATAGCATAGGCTAGCCTCAGACTTGTACTCCCTCCTCCTCAGTCTCCCAAGTCCTGTGATAACAGTTCTGAGTACCACATCTAGCTAAACACTCATGCTTCACGTGAATGCTCACTACTCAGCAACAAAACTGTCAATCAGACCTATAGGTGTGTATCATCCTCCCCCATCAAGCACTACATTGTCTGCTCAGAAGACTGATGGATGAAACGAGGAGAGTTCAACATGCAAGCGACAGAGACTAAGCTCACAGACACATATCTTGAATGAATGGGACACTCCACTTTTGTCAGACTTATTGACAATTCTAAAACTCTTCTTTTACAGAGGAAATATGGAGGTCTGTATGTAATTGTAAACTTTTACTTTTCTCTGTCTCCAGTTCTTAAGGGTAGTGGTGAGCAAAACCAAATGGTGGAGCAAAGCAGCTCCCCTCATGGGACATGGGGAGCAAAGTGAGGTAGAATCTGGATTTTACCTCCAAAGGCTCATCTACCCCTACCTCTGGTCACTTTCTTCCTACCTCCAGTCACTTTCTTCCTCCATCCAGATTTCATCACCTGAAATTTCCATCCTCTTCTCATCAGATAGGAACCAAGACTTTTTAAAGAAAAATAATGTATTTTATTTATTCTTTGTGGATATCATCCATGTAACAATGTGTTTTGATCATATTTGGCCCCAACATGTTCTCTAACATCTCTGGGATCCTCCACTCCACATTCCTTTCCAACTTTAACTCCTCTTTAAGATTATTTGTTTTATAACCTCTGAGTCTAAAGGACCAAGGTTTTTGAACACATGAATCTGTGTTGTATAGTTTCAATATAAACTACAATATTTAAGTGTGTATATGTGTGTGTGTTTGTGTGTGTGTGTGTGTGTGTGTGTGTGTATGAAAGAGAGACAGAGACAGAAAGAGACAGAGATAGAGAGAGTCTGCAACTGGGCATGGGGGGGCAAAGCCTGTAATCCCAGCTCTTGGAAGATGGAGTCAGAAAATTAGGAGTTCAAGGCCTGCTTTGAAATCTTTCCATCTCATTGCATTTATTTATGTGAGTATGTATGTGTCTGTATGTCTGCCTGCACTTGCTGTGGTATATGCATGCCTTAGTGTAAGTGTGGAGGTCAAAGGGCAAGTTTCAGGAGTAAGTTCTCTCTTTCCATTATGTGGGCTTTGGGGAGTGAATTCAGGTCACCATAGCTTGGCATTGGGTATCTTTACCCACTGAGTCTCTGGCTTTAATCACCAGCATTTACAATCTTTCTTTCTATCTTTGTTTCTTTGTTGCTTTGTTTGTTTGTTTGTTTCATCCTTTCTTTTTTCCTCTCTTCCTTTCTTTCTTTTTATCCTTTACTTACTTATTTTTAAGGAATAAGCTAACAGTGGCCACAGCAGGCTCATATCACTAGGTTATCAGCACATAGATGCAACTCTGATTAGCAGAAATTGTTAGCTGAAGACAAATGGCCATTCATGCTAAACCACTGGTAAAGAAATTAGAAGGAAGGATTGACATCTTGCATATAGCTATAGAGTCCAATATTCCCCAGTCTTTTATCTGCTCTTTTATCCTCTTCTTTTATGTAGGGCATGTTAGGAATGATTAACTATCAAGGCAGTACAGCGATGGACTTAGAGAAATGAACCTCCTCCAGAAGGTTAGTTTGTTTGGTTTTGCTGTTTTGATTCAGGGTATCATGTAGCTCATTTGGCCTCAGATGCTCCATGCAGTTGAGGATGACTTTGAATTCCCAATTCTCCAGCTCCCACCTCTCAGCTGCCAGCATCCCTGGCATGTGTTGACATACAATGCCAAGTCACTCGGAGTTCTTGAATTTGGAGTTGATGCTCAGTTACTAGAGAAAAAAAAAATGGTTTATTTCTGTTGGGAGAAAGTTTGAGTTTTTCATGTTTAATTTTAAAAGGAAAGGTCTGTATCATTATTGAGCAAACCAAAGCAAGAATATCTGTTTTCATCTGAGGCTTTTTTCTTTCTGAGGAATTCCCCAGTGCACCAGTTTAGAAAAAGCCGCCTGCTTTAGAAGCTAAAATGCCAAATGCTAGCTTCCCCAGCCTCCTCTGCAGCTAGGGTACAAACATATGATTTCGGTTTTGTCAATCTGTTTGCCAGTACTGAATTTTGACTTGGGAATTAATAAAAATGAAACAGATTCCGTTATGCTTTCTCTGTTTCTCGTGCAGGCAGTGTAACAGCTGCGAAAGTATCTGTTGTCTCAAGAACAAGTGGGAGTTGTAAGGGTGGCTTAGCAGTTGGCTTCGGATTGAGCAAGCCTCACAGTTGCTGTTCTGCGGGCTGCTTGCTTCTCACTGGTGGTAGGGTGGTTTCCTCACTAAGTTTGGGGGTGCATTTCCTGGCTGCTTAGTTTTGAGTCTAGCTTTGCAGACATTTCAATAGTTCCACAAATGACTAAATATGTTTGTGGTAAATGCATTTCCTGCAGAAGCCGGACACATCGGCTCCTGTGCCTTTGACATTTAGAAACTGAATATGGGGCCAACAAAAAATGGCTTAGTGGGTACAGGCATTGGCGGCTGCCCAGTGACCTTAAGTTTGACCTACGGAACTCACGTGGTGAAAAGGGAACAATGACACCTGCAAGTTGTCCTTTGACCTCCACACATACATTAGAGCATGTGCACACAGATACACACAGACAGACAGATACACACACACACACACACACACACACACACACACACACACACAAATGTAACAAACAACAATCCAAGATAATGCGAATAGCTTCTTGGCAACACACATTTATCTCTGTGTGTTCATGCATGCCAGTATGTGCATGTGTGCATACACAATGATATGTTCAGGTGTGTTCTTTTAATGTTCTCCCTCTTATCCTATTTTTTTGAGATAAGGCTCTTCACTGGATGTGGAGGTCACCGTTTTTACTAGGTTAGCTGGCCAAACTATCTCCTGGTCTGCTTGTCTCTTCACAGCCATGCCAGGGTTACAGGTATAACCTGTAAAATGATGCAAACACTGAACCTTACCACCATGCCTGACTATTATGTAGGTATCGGAGACTAAAGTCCTCATCCTTACGCAGAAAGCATTTTCCACACTGAGCCACCTCCTCATCTCTAAGGATTTGTCTAAGTTAAGATGTAGTATGTAGCAGGCAACGTAGATTAGGTTTGTTGAGGAATGTGTGAATGGAAACCACTGAGGCTTTAGAGACCAGCACGATGCCTACTCTGCATGTTTCTATTTTAGTCACCCATAGTGAAATCAGAGGAGCAGAGCCCCAAGTCCCAACATGTGTTCACCTCACAAAATGACATTTCCTTACTTGGATGGTGCTAAATCTCACATGTGCCTATATGCCCAAGAACAAGCATATTTTAAGTAAATTTTAGATTCATATAGTTAGATAAACTATTTTTTACCTATACAGCTGTATAGTATAATAAGATATAACATGCATAAATATTTAGCACACATCCAGCACACAACTCTAGCGGTGGCCCAGAGATTGTCACATGAGTCAGTTTCCCCCCAAGGACAGAAGAAAATAGATGTCTAAAAAGACATATTAATATTTTCAGTGTTTGCATCATTTTATAGTATGGATCTTTTAACATTTGCTGCAATAAGGTGGTTTATATTAAGTAAATGTGGGTGCAGGACATGAGAATGCATGGCTATAAGCCTGATAGTTGAGGCAGGAAAATTGCTGCAAGTTCAAGGCCAGTGCAATCAACATAGCCAGAGCATGCCTCAAGATAAATAAATAAATAAATAAGAAAGAAAGAAAAGAAAGGAAATATCCCCCAATAAACAAACACATAAACCAACAACAAACAAAACAAAAATTCACTAAAAACTAAACCTGGCTCTCATCCAAAAGGTATTAAAGTGGATTCTGCACGTACGCTGCTTATTGGGCTCTGCCTCTGAGATTCCAAAGGCTCCTACATCCTGGAACCAGCCTAATGTGGTATTGCACTTATACACTATGGTCTACAATTGCCAAGTCTATCCCAGAGCTCAGAACATTGCAGAGAGCAGGCAGTGCCTGGGTTTGTATTAGCTTCTACAGGTTATTTTTTTCACCTTCTTCTGCCTGACATGTCTCCTGCCACTGTCTTTAAGTGTTCCCTTAGCTGCTGAGCTGATGTGCTTATGTCTCCAATGGGTCTCGAGTGAACCTATAAATGATTAAGGATGCATTAGCTCTCAGGAGGGTTGCCGTGATTCCCTGAAGAAGAGGTAGTGCCTAGAGACCTAGTCCTACAATTTTCCTGTGCTGTGGCCTAGCTTTGAGGATGAAGTCGCATTACTCAGCAGTGAACAGTGTAATTACTCACAGCAGTTCGCCTGGTGGCATATGACATCCAATTTACAGAATTAAAGGTAATGTGACTCAAATGAAAAATAGGTGGTTTTTAAAGAATGAATGGCCAACTCAACTATTGGAAATGTCTGGGTCAGAGTCTCTATGTTTGGATTTTTATAAAGTTTTAATTTTTAATTAATATCTTATTCAACTTGCTGTAACTCTATTGATATTTTCTAGGATAAAACAAATCTAATTTGGGTCTGGCATGGTGGCATATATCTATAATGCCAAGACTTGGGGGGGCTGAATTTAAAGCCAGTTTGTATTACATAGTTTTAGGCAGACGGGCTACATGCTAAGATTCTCTTAAAGAAGGATCAGGGGGGAGGATGGGAATCAGAATATGTTCTTTAATTATAAGTCAAAATACAACCCTCAAAGAGTTTTGAAGTCAAATTTTGCAGGTCTATTGGGACTAACCCCTCTGAAAAGATAAAGAATAACCAGGAAATAACAATATTCTATAAAATATGCTAAAGATAGAATTGCTTTAAGAACTATTTTAAAGGGTCAACAAGGTAGTCAAGTTAAAAAAAAACAAAAACAAAGATGTTAGCTGCCCAGCCTGTGTACCTGAGTTTGATCCTCAGGATCTATAAAGCAGGAGAAAGTGGAAATGAACTCTAGCAAGTCATCTCCTGATTTCTATATGCGCATCAGGGCACACACATCCTCTCATAAACATACACACACACAATAAATATACATTTGACAGGAGCCTGAGATAGCTGTCTCCTGAGAGGCTCTGACAGTGCCTGACTAATACAGAAGTAGAGGCTCACAGCCATCCATTGGACTGAGTACAGGGTCCCTAATGAAGGAGCTAGAGAAAGGACCCAAGGAGCTGAAAGGCTTGCAGCCCCTTAGGATGAACAACAATATGAACTAACTAGTACCCTCAGAGCTCCAGGGACTAAAACTCCAACCAAAGAGTACACATGGGGGGACTCATGGCTCCAGCAGCATGCATATAGCAGAGGATGGCCAAGTCTGTCCTCAATGGGAGGAGAGGACTTTGGCCCTGTGAAAGTTCTATGCCCCAGTGTAGGGGAATGCCAGGAACAGTAAGTAAGAGGGGGTGGGATGGTGAGCAGGGGGAGTGGGGAGGGAACAGGGGATTGTTTTTTTAAAATGGAACATTTCTTTTTTAAAAGATTTATTTTTATTTATTTTATATGTATGAGTACACTGTAGCTGGACAGATGACTGTGAGCTATCATGTGTGTGGCTGCTGTTGATCCCAGGACCTTTGCTGGCCCCCTCACGCTCTGGCATAATTTACTGCAGCTGTCTTCAGATGCACCAGAAGAGGGCATCCAATCTCATTACGGGTGGTTGTGATCCACCATGTGGTTGCTGGGATCCGAATTCAGGACCTTCAGAAGAGCATCCAGTGCTCTTACCTGCTGAGCCATCTCGCCAGCCCCCAGGGGATTGTTCTAATTTTTGTTTTTTGTTTTTTATTTTATTTTTTCCCTTATTTTATTTTATTTTTATTTTTATTTTTTTCTTTTTGGAGGGGAACCTGGGAAAGGAGATATTGTAAATAAGAAAACATCTAATAAAAAAAAAAAGAAAGAAAATCTGACTTAAGCCTGTGACATGATTCACTGGGTAAAGGTACTTGTCACCAAGACTGAAAACATGAGTTTGATCTGATAGAAGAGAAAGTAGAGAATAGCTTGAACTTGTTGACACAGAAGACAGCTTTCTGAACATAACACCATAATATCAACAATTCATAAATGTGTCCTTATGAAACTAAAAAGCTTCGGTATAGCAAAAGACACCTTCATTCAGACAAAGTGGAAAACTATAGAATGGGAAAATATTTTTATCCACTAGACATCTGATAGAGGGCTAATATTCAAAATATATAAAGAACCCCCAAAATTAGATATCAAGAAAGCAAATAACCAATTTAAAAATGGGATAGAGATCTAAATAGAGCATTCTCAAATGAGGGGAACTCAAATGGCCAAGAAACACTTAAATAAATGTTCTACATCCTTAGCCATCAGGTAAATGCAGATCAAAACATTTGAGATTTCATTTTATACCTGTCAGAATCACTAAAGTCAATAAAACAAATGACAGCTCATGCTGGCTATGACATAGTATAATGGGAACACTCGTCTATTGCTGATAGGAGTGCAAACTTGTACAGCTACTACAGAAATCAGTGTGGTGGTTCCTCAACAGAATGAGAATTGGTCTACCTCAAGATCCACCTATACCACTCTGGAAGTGTCCTAAAGGGCACCTCATCCTACCACAGAGACATCTACTCAACCATATTCATTGCTACTCTATTCATAATGGTGAAAATTGGCAACAACCTAGATATCCCTGCACAAATAAGTGGATAAAGAAAATGTGGTACATTTACATAATGAGGTATTATACATGAACCTTGCAGGTAAATGGATGGAACTAGAAGAAAGAAAAGCATCCTGAGTGAAGTAACCCTGACAGAGAAAAACAAAACTGGTATGTATTTGATTATATGTGGATATTGGTTTTTAAGTCAATAATAACCAAACTACAATCTGTAGTTAGATAGGTTAGATAGAGAGTAAGGGACTAGGGATAGATCTCCCTCGGAAAGTAGAACACATAACTATGGATGGATGGGGAGGGCTGACATGGGAGTATGGTGAGAGGAAGGAAGATGCGGCAGACCGGGATTTCTTATGGGGTCCCTTGTTCCGCGGGACGAGGGGTTCTGGCCAGGTGTGCACGGGATTCAGCTTTGACAAACAGACTACACACGAGTGGTGTAAGGTCTGAGTG
Source organism: Mastomys coucha (assembly GCF_008632895.1). Classification (NCBI taxonomy): domain Eukaryota; kingdom Metazoa; phylum Chordata; class Mammalia; order Rodentia; family Muridae; genus Mastomys; species Mastomys coucha. Next base: position 77,419,402 of record NW_022196914.1, on the reverse strand, counting down.
TATTTCTTTAGAAATGACATGAGGCTTTTACAATCATTGTAAAAGAGAAATGAAAAATCTGGCAGCTCAACAGTTGAGGTACATCTGAGGCTATCTGAAACATACTGGGTCTAAAGCAGCAGCTATATCCTCTGAACTGGTGCTGCATCCCCCGGGCCCAAACACTCTGGGCCCGGGGGACTGCGAGAGATACATGAATCTGAGTCCTAGCCCATCTAAGTTCTAGTGCTAGTCTTGCATGTGAGTCCAAGTCCTTCTTCTCCCAGTCCTAGTGCTAGACTGAAGTCACTAGGCAAGCGACCCCCACACCAAGGTCAGCAGGGTCTGGTAGCTAGGTGTGAAACAGGAGGAAGAGGGGTGGAGCCCTCCCTGTTGAGGTATTCTTATGTTAATTCTCTGGTTCTTGCTGGAGGCAGGCAGAGGGTAATCCCGACCTAACACTTTCAGCTAATGTCCTAGAGTGAGAGAAACCTTTCAGTTACTCTCTAGTACTTAAAACATAAAACTAGGATAGTTGGAAACATTGTGTCGGCCAGGAGACAATACCCAATCTTAACCATTTACAAATCATTTCTTGGGGTACCTTTATGCCTAATTATGAGGCTGTGTTGACGATTGGAAAGACTAACCTGGAACACGTCTGAGTTAGGAGATACCAGCGACTGTCTGAAATCCAGGAGGCACAGATCTCCTTTTGAAGTCTTACTGCCTCTTATCCTTTATCAGGATTTTATCCCCGATATTTTGGATGTGACTGGAGTAGACGAGTGTGCGTGGCAGGAAGAGGGTATGAAGGAGGAAATATGGGAGAGAGAACTAAAATTAAAGGCCATTTGAGGAGCAGTATGGAACCTAACAATGTAGGCACTTCCTAAAATGCATACACATATGATCTAAATGAAATTGCCAAATAACAGAGTCCCAACTGGCCAACTCTTGTCACCAAATGAACCTTCCAGTACCAGAATTGGATTATAACTAATTGTATTTGTTGGCCAACAGGTTTCCATAGGAACCACAAACAAACTAGGCTGTTGCCAAAGATATAGGTTGTTCCTTTACTAACTATCAGCAAGGCTTCTGAGGACAACACCTAAACAACTCATTGACCATGGAGAAATCAAGCTGGTGACTACATAGAGCTTTCACCTCTACATTCTAGAGTCTTAGGTACAAGAAGATAGTCTGCGTGCTACCAAAAAAAGAAACATAGATGCCAATCTAGCCACAAATGCTTTGATTTACAATGGTGTCCTGCCTGCAAGATGCCTGTACTGTGCAATGGCAGTACAAAGCTTGTGGGAGTAACCAAACAATATCTGATTGACTTAAGGCCCATTCCATAAGATGGATCTCATACCTGAACACTGCTTGGGTTACCAAGAACATAAGACTGGACAGCTCCGGAATCTAGGGGAAAAACCAAACACTACTCTTCTTAAAAAACAAAACAACCACCACCAGCAACAAGACAACAAAACCCCCAAATTCCAAACAAAAACATAGCAATAAAATGACTCTTAATAACATTCCACTGCACTCATAGATCAATACCTTGCACAACCTTCATCAGAGAGAATTCTTCCTTTACCAGATGAGAACAAACACTGAGACCTAAAGTCAGGCAGTATGTACAGAGTGCAGAGAGTGAGAGACCTTGGAACACTGAGCCCTAAATGGCATGTCACCATGAAATCCCTCCATACAGGATTCAGGGATACATGCCCATATACCTGTGGATAGGGAACAGAGAATAAGATTTAGATGGGATGGAGGATACCAAGCAAACAAGGCCTTCTAAACACAGCAGGAGTGACACACATATGAACTCATAGAGACTGATGCCATTTATAGGGCCTGTGCTAGGTGGGGTCCTAGAGCTAAAAAGTGAACATACACCCCTATCCTAACTCAGAAGCAAGCTCCAATTGATAACCACTTGCAAACGCAAACTTACGTTCCTCTAAGATAGTCTCAATGAGAGAACAAGCTACTCTTAAGGGATGACTGCATGCCCAGTAGTAGATTGTCAACCGAAAACAAACTCAATTCTATCTTTGTAGGTTTCTTGTCTCATAGTGTTGTCATGGCCTTTTCTCCTCCCTCCCTCCCTTTCTTCCTTCCTTCCTTCCTTCCTTCTTTTCTTCCTTCCATCCTTCCTTCCTTCCTTCCTTCCTTCCTTCCTCCCTTCTTTCCTTTCTTCCTTCCTTCCTATCTATTCATCTATGTATCTATGTTTCTATCTATGTATCTATGTTTCTATCATCTATCTATCTATCTATCTATCTATCTATCTATCTATCTATCTATCTATCTAATCTATCTATCTTTTCTCTTTTTACCCTAAAGATCCTTTTCATACATACTATGGCCTCCAGTTTAGTGTTTTTATGGAATACCTGAGTGGTTCTCTGTTTCTTGTACCTTCTCCTTTTCTTTTTTGTTTGTTTTGTCCAGTTCCTATGTGTTAGTTTTTTGTTTATTCTTATTATATTTCATTTTCTTATTATCACTAGAAACCAGTTTGTTTTCTAGTGAGAGGCAGAAAGGGGGTGGATCCGGATCGGTGAGGAGGGGAAGAGGAACTAGGAGGTACAGAGGGAGGAAAAACTGTAATCAGGATATATTATGTGAGAAAAAAAATCTGTTTTCAATCAAAGGAAAAATATGAAAAATAGAAGAATTTTAAGCTGATATCCTAATCTGCTATAGATAATTTTTGTTTCATTTCTTGATAATAAATGTGAGATTTCTTGATATTTAGATTTTAATTTTTTGTAAAACATATTTCATTATCCTATTTGATGTGTATATGTATGGATCCGTGTGTGACCCATGAGCCATGAGTGTGCAAAAGCATTAGATCCCTGGAACTGAAGTACAGGTTCTAAGCTGCCACACTGGTGCTGTGGAACCAAACCTGGATTGTCTGTAAGAACAAATGCTCTTGAGCACTGAACCACTTCCCCAGGTCCAAATTTAAATTAAAAACAAAACAAAACAACAACAACAACAGCAACAACAATCCCAGTACCTGGGAGGCTAAGACTGGAAGATTATGAGTTTGAGAATAGCTTGGATCCCACCGCAAGACTCTTTTTCAAAAACAAAAGAAGGAAGTGTCATATAAACAAATGTAATTTGTCTGTCATTAATAATATATTTAAGTGTGTGAACTTGCAGATTTGCCCGATGAAAACCCCTCAGAGGCATTTCTCTTTTAAAAGTTTGATTATGGAGCAAATGCTATCACTGGAAAGGTCTTGGTCCTAGCAGGCAGATGGCACCTTGGCTCTCATCCCTAGGTCTGTATTCTCAGGCTCCAGCTCCCTCATTTGCATCTTACCTTAGCACAACTGCTGTATCTTTCCCTGGATTATGCTACTCACATTTCATAGTTAACAAACAAAAGTATACATAGAACTCTCAAATCAGCCTGGTATGTTGGTGTTTCTGTGATCTCTGTCCTTAGGAAGCTGAAGGAGGGAGGCAGCAAACAGAATAACACTCTCATAATTCATCAGAGATACAGAGACTCCTTCCCCCCATCTACTGAGGCTTGTTCCCTGGAGGAGAGTCTAACCTCTCAGTTGTATTGAGCAAAATGACACCTTAATCTTAGCACTAGAAAGAGAGTATTGAAAGAATTGGGCTCTAAGGGTTTTCTATCTTTACATACAACATCTTTATCCATATACAGTTAAGAAGTTTGACCAAGGGCTGCAGAGATGGCTTAGCAATAGACATACAATTGCTGCTCTTCCAAGAGACCCGAGTTATGTTCACCCAATTCATGTTGGATGTCTCACAACTATATAAGCTCTAGGAGATCAAAGACACTTTACATTTGAAGGCACATGTGTACGTACCTACATGCAGACTCACACACCTACACACAATTAAAAAAGATAAACATATACCTATTTAAAGAGAAAGGGAATTTGACTATCTTTGTGATGGTTTGAATATGCTTGTCCCAGGAAGTGGTACTATTAGGAAAGGTCACTCCAAAAGTGACCTTTTTGGAATAGGTGTGTCATTGTGAGCATAAACTTTAAGACCCTCATCCTAGTTGCCTGGAAACAGTTTTGAGGAATGCATAACAGATATTGTGCATATCAGATATTTACATTATGATTCATAGTCATAACAAAATTATAGTTATGAAGTAACAATGGAAATATTTTTATGGTCGGAAGGCACCATAAAACAAGGAACTGTATTAAATAAAGGATTGCTAGTAGACACAGTTTTTATCTTCTCACTCTAAACAAAAACATACACATATAAAGAAAAATAATCTTTAAAAAAGGGAGGGAGGGAGGGAGGGAGAGAGAGAGAAAGAGAGAGGGAGAGAAAGAGAGAGAGAGAGAAAGAGAAAGAGAGAGAGAAAGAGAGAGAGAGAGAGAGAGAGAGAGAGAGAGGAGTTAGAGCTGGAGCCATCTCTCTACTTGGCACATGTCTACAATTCCTGAAGGCAGGAGACAAACACGACACTAGAGACTCTGGGTGCAGCCTGAGTGGATCCCATACCCACCAATCCCACCATGAAAAAGAACAGAGGTTTGTTTAGCTCATGATTCTTCAGTAATAAGACATGCCGCGGAAGGCTTGTATGAAGAAACAGTACCCGGAGCCCTAGAGAGCTGCCCTCTGCCTTCCTGTGCATTGCAGAGTATTGCCTAGCTGCTCCTTAGCATGAACTTCCCCTCCAATCAGATTATCCCTTGGCAGGAGGTTGCAGTGTGTCTGTGCCTGACAGGGATAGTGATTTCCCTAAAATACCACTGGATACAAGAGACTGAAAGTAGTTCACATGGAAGAAGCCCTCCCTGTTGTTGATCCTTGGCCGCTAGAAAGCTGGCTTTTGTGCTTTGCAGAGCGTTCTGCTGGAACCCAGTTAACAGCATCTAAATGGGCATCAAAAAAAAAAAAAAAAAAAAAAAAAAAAAAAAAAAAAAAAGAACAGGAACTGGCAGATTTTTTTGAGTTGGAGAAAATATAGTAATAATGTAAAATAACTATTAAAGTTGGTGACGTGCAACAATGCTAATTTTTTTTTTAAGTTTTTTGTTGTGTTCTGAAATTCTCATCAAGAAGAAAAAAGTAATCATTTAAAAAAACTATTACTTAGAAATTGGGCAGTTACCTTCTTTTAATGTAAGTTAAAATGCTTTAAAGTTCGGCCAGCTGGGGCTAGGGCTGTAACTCAGTGGAATTGCCATTGTCTAGCATACCAGAGGCTACAGGTTCAACCCTCAAGCTTTCCAGTAGTAGAAAAAAAGAACTTGTCAGTAAAGTCTGACATATGTATTATTTTAAGAAATATGTTCCCTTTAATTCCAGAACTCTTGAGGCAGAAGCAGATGGATGTCTGAGTTTGAGGCCAGCCTGGTTTACAGAGCAAGTTCCAGGACAGCGAAAGCTACACAGAGAAATCCTGATTTCCAGCCCCCCAAAACCCAAAAATCTATGTCATTACAAATGAAACACACAGGACATCCACATTCAGAGATTAGAACTCTCAGTGTTTTGTTATGGTCTCCACACTATGACATAAAACTATGCAGATTTTAAGGATTTGATTTTATAAAGATTGATTTCATATCTTCCCTTCAGCTTATAAACGTAAACTGAGCGTGACAAAAGGAGCATGACAAAACCCGGAAGGTGTTGAAACACGGTTTTGGAAGGATTACTATGTGGGGTTTCCTTTCCAGAACACTGAAGTTTCTAGTTTGTCCTGGGAGTGGTCCTGTACACTTTGCCCTTGCAGCATTTGATTGATTTCTTTTGTCTTTGCAGTTAGCAACTGCTACAATAGTGCTGAGTAACAAGGCCCTTCCAAACTCAGCCCTGTGTCTGCAGGCTCCTCTCTCAAGTGTCAGCCATGATCTGAGAGGGACTAGACTGGTCTGGCTTTCCACTATAACTTGGATCCACTTTGCCCCATGTAGCTCGCTCTTTCTTCAGATCCAATTGATTAAGTCTTGTTTTTCTCCTCATATTGGCAGGGGTACAAGACACCAAATCAGGCCAAAAATACACATTTCAAGTGTAGTCATTGTCCTCTTCCTCCTCTTCCTCCTCCTCCTCCTCCTCTTCTTCCTCCTTCTCCTCCTCCTTCTCCTCCTCCTCCTCTTCCTCTTCCTCCTCCCCCTCCTCATTTTCTCCCTCTTCTCCTCCTTTTCCTTTTCCTCCTCCTTCTCCTCCTTCTTCTTCCTCATATACCTTCATATAACCTAGTGTTTGATACAAGCCATGGGTATACCCAAAGTCACATTGCTGTAATGCCTACTCCACTGGGTATGAGGCTAAAGGGAGCTCCACATGCTGCATAAAATTGAGCAGCATCTTCCTCTTGTGCAGACTGATGACCAGGGAGACTTGTGAAGAGTAATACAATCTACTCCATTCATTTGACTTTTTGAAAAGAATAATTGAGCATAGTTTGTTTTATAAAATTTTGAAGAAATTATATTTTCATTCACAGATATTTCCCTTATGACTTTTTTCATGAGTGATTTTCTTTCAGAAGCTGAGGGGCTGAAAAAAAGAATAGGTATGAGGGCTCCTGACTCCCAGTACTGAGGAGGCTAATGCTAGCAGACTGTCATGATTTGTTTTTGTTTTGTTTTATTTTTTAAAGACATTTTTATTTTTAATTTGCATATGTGTGTGGAGTCCAGAAAAGGACATCAGATCCTCTACAGTTGCAATTATAGACAATTGTGAGCCTCCAATGTGGGTATAGAGAACCAAACTCCAGTCTTAACTCTTAACCACTGATCTACCTCTCTAGACCTGATTGCCATGATTTTAAAGCCAGCCAAGTAAGCATAGTGAGTTCTGGGTCATTCTGGCTTATAAAGTGACATCTTGTCTCAGTTCTCTCCCTATTAAAAAACAAAACAAAAGAAAACAAAAGGAAGGAGCAAAAATTAAAAAAAAAACATGCTTTTAATAGCTTTTAACATCAACACATTATTCTGTAACTGATTTCTCTGTCAGCAGTGATGGTAACAATATTAGCTTGACATCCTCTTTCATTACCAACTTCCTTCATAAACTAGAGGAAGTTTAAACAGACCAGGCATGGTGGGGCACTCTTGTGGTTTTATCAAATTAGAGATGAAGGCAGGAGGATCAGGAATTCAAGGTCATCTGACACTAACTATACATAATGAATTTAAGAAAACTGTTTGGAGCAATAAATTTAAATATGAGGTATTCTCTACACAGGAAAATGGAAAGGACAAAGATACCAAGAAAGTCAGGCTTTGGGCAGCTGTAGCCCTACAAGCTGCTGTTGGGTATCTGAAACCAGGGAAAATGGAAGCAGGCACTTGGACTGCTCTGATGCTACACAACTCTGCAGGATCCTGTCGGTGGAGGCTGTTATACTTTCATAATAATGAAACTTTCACAACAATGTTACTCTGAAAAGAATATATCTGTGTCTTCCTCAGGTTCATCCAAAGAGTCTGTGCCACTGCTGTCCTTACCATTCTTTCTATAGTTTCTACCTGAGCAACCTGGAAAGAACTCATCTGGCTTGTCAGAAGGGGTATTTCCTGATCAAAGGCATGTTTTCCCAGCCCTGATCTGTGTGTGTGTGTGTGTGTGTGTGTGTGTGTGTGTGTGTGTGTGTGTGTGTGTATGTGTGTGTGTGTGTGTGTATGTGTGTGTGTGTGTGCTCATGTACATGCGCCCACCCATCCTTGAGAAGGAAGGGTCTCATCTGAGGTGTGAGTAACTCAGGAGTTAGGGCATGTCACCATCAAGGTCACGCAGAACTTCTGCTAAGTCCCTGCCTCATCTCTCGGTCCTTGTCCTGAGAATTTGAAGACTGAGATTTAAAGGGTAGAGGAAGGAAGGTGTTGTGGCTATTCCTGGTTGTCAACTTGACTATATCTGAAATGAACTACAATCCAGAATTAGAAGGCTCACCTGGCCCTAAACTGGAGGCTGAGAGATACAAGTTTCTGACCTGAATCTTGGCATGGAGATCTTGAGGTATAGTGGCTATGAATCCCAGAGGATTAAGATAGGAAGATCTATGAGTTCAAGATCATCTGAGATTAAAGGTGTGGTAGCATAGTGGCTATGAATCCTAGAAGAATAAGACTGGAAGATCTACGAGTTCAAGCAAGGTCATGTGGGATTAAAGGTGTGGTGGCATAGTGGTTATGAATCCTAGAAGATTAAGATTGGAAGATCTATGAGTTCGAGATCATCTGGGATTAAAGGTGTGGTGGCACACACCTTTAATCTGGGCCACACCTTTTGCTGGAGACCTATATAAGGACATTGGAAGAGGGAAGGCTCTCTCTGCTTTATCTGCTTGCCTTGTGGGACTGAGCAACTGCTGGATCCTTGGACTTCCATTCACAGCTGCTGCCGACCATTGTTGGGAGTTGGACTACAGACTGTAAGTCATCAATAAATTCCTTTACTACATAGAGACTACCATAAGCTCTGTGACTCTAGAGAACCCTGACTAATACAGAAGGGTTTGAACAGGAGTTTTTTATTGTAGACAGAAAGCATAAAGGAGAAAGATTAAGCATCTATGGAGGAAGCAGAGCTCTGAAAGCCAGCCTTGCTGTGGAGGGGCCCCAAGAGACCAGGGAAAAACCAACGTTGTTTGTCTACAGGCTTTTTATAGGACTTATGGCAGAAACTTGGATAAAGGCTGGGTAATTTCTTTTGATACTGGTTAATTCTCTGAGCATTTCACTGGTTGAGAGGATTGAAGGTCCATGTGATCTATGCATGTCCCCCAGGCCCAGTCACAGAGAAGATAAGGTACTCTTCACATTCAAACAGGGGATTGATCATACCTTGAAGACCTTTCCTCTCCATCTTGGACTTGCCTTTACTGCCTGTTGATCTTGACTATCTGCTGGCCAATATCCTAGACTGGCATTGTTAGTCATGTGTACGTTAACCTTGCCGTCCCAACTTAATCCATGGTGGGGGTCTACCAATTGTTAATTATCCTATACTTTTTGATTTGATATTTATGGGACTAGTGTGTAGTTTTGCCATGGAGCTAACTCTTACCACAGACACCAATGTATAGCTACTGTTGTTACTGGTTATCTCTCATAGACCTTGTCTATGGTGTGATCTGAGGAATTCTCTTTCCTGAAATAGGGGCAGGATTTTCAGAAGTGGAGGTTAGTTGGTTACAGTTGGATTTATTAGAAGCACATTCATAAGGAAAGCAACAATGCCTTATGTGTGTTCCTCAAGGGGTGGGAACCAGCCAGCCTGCTAACACTGGCTCAGAGCCTTGCTATTTCTCTTATCTGGGCAGTTTGGTTATTTCATACCCAGCATTCCCAGCCTCGCCACTTTAGTCCTAACATACTTCATAACCCAACCTTTGTTTTCTACGTTATTACAACCATTAAGTTACAAATATATACCCAGTCCCTCCCCTCCTGCCTCCCCTCCTTGATATTTTTGAGACAGGGTTCCAGGTACCTCAGGCTAGTCTCCAACTTGCTTATAGATGAGGATAGCCTTGAAGTTCAGAACCATGTCTTTCTGTATCTTACACACTGGAACTGCAGCATTGGTCAGTGTCTACCAACTGATGCACATCATTAACTCTTCTTCCTTCCTTCCTTCCTTCCTCCATCCCCCCTTTTTTTGGAGGGGGGGGGGAAATGCATGTTACAGTCAAAGGACAACTTGCAGGAGTCAGTTCTCTCCATCATTCATGAAAGTTCTGTGAATCAAATTCAGGTCATCATGCCTGGCTGCATTCTGAGCCCTGTCCTTTCTTCCTTTCTTTTATCATTAAACTCTGTATGTGTGTGCTTGTATGTGTGTGGACAAGCATGTGTGTTTGTTAGAGAGAGAGGAGAGAGAGAGAGAGAGAGAGAGAGAGAGAGAGAGAGAGAGAGCAAGAGAGAGCACAATTGCAAGATCAGGAGAGGGAATGTGAGATTGGAAGACAATATAAAATCCTGTCTAGTTTATGCTTCTGCTATTAGGCAGCCCCACACCTAAAACAACCTAGACAGTAAAGAAAAATATGCTAGGGTTGGCAACCTTTTTGTTGGAAGTTTGCTAATGTCAACATTCAGGAGGCTGATGTGCCAAGAGGCATGAGGAAGTAGATTCGCACCACGTGGGATATATGAGCTTCTGGCTCAGATTTAAAGGAGTGCTGCTGCCCTGAACACACCTGGTCCTGTCAGGATGCAGCTGAGATTGGGCCTGGAACCATGCCAGTCAATGAGGTAGGTTAAGATTGATATACTTGGACAGACTATGACTTCCTTAGAACTGCAAGCCTCTAATATAGGCCAATTGTTCATGCCACCTTCTGCCAATTTTGTCATGCAAAACCTGTAGAGATTGAGCAAGTTTTGTTATGCATTTTCTCTTTCACAATCTTTCTACGGAATAGAAATAGGTGTGTACTGTCCTGATTTATAGTTTAGGCTGGCCCGGAACTCTTCTTTATAGAATCTGTTTGCGTTGAACTTGCAGCTATCCTGCTGAGACTAGGCAGGGTCCCTCCTCAGCTGTGCCTTTATCTACCTCTTTAATCTCTGTATTACTGGCATCCTACATTCGATGTCTCATTTGTAGCCATAGCCCTGTTCCTTTCACATTTCCACATAATTATGTGACAAATGATTAATATTCGACTTTCTGGTGAAAAAGAAAATAACCCACTAAGTAGTGATTCTAACTTCCATGGTGGAATACTCTGACTATAGCTAATTTCAGGAAGCTAATATGAAATCATTGAATGTGGAGCTGGAAAAGAAGTGCATGGGTGGATTGGAAAGTTTAGGGATGCCAAAAGCAGCATCCCACTGCATCCAAATTATCCCGCTCCCTGCAACACCAGTCTGTATTTTCTTTACTCCTATTTTCTTTCTAAGTTCAGCATCTCCAGCATTACAGACTTTGTCTTCAGCCTTCCAAACTCCACGCTTTTACATTTCTGCTTTGCTCCACGGAATGCTCCAATCACCTGCTTGGCAAGTATTTGCTGAGTGTGGTCTGTGTTTCCCACATCAGCTGAAACAGAGCAGAGAGGCCGTTGAACAAGAGCAAACTTCTCGTGCTCAGAGCCTCTTAAGAAAGGAAACCAAATAGTACATGTAGTAGGTGCTGTTACTGGGGACACGCACCAGTGAGCAGACAGCCTGTCCCTGTCCCTAAGTGTCACACTGCGGTCAAACCAGGTAGATTGAAGACATTATCTCTTTGATATGATTCACTTCCCATAGAAGATTTGTATTACCCTAGGTGCAGTCTTGAGAAACAGAGTCAGTTGGCTTACCACATCATTTTGACTTTGCCTTTTTTGCAGTTTTGTTGTTTGTTTATTTGTTTTGAATCAGCTTTTCACCTTCTAGCCCAGGCTGGCCTCAAATTTGTATGTCTTCAACTTCAACCTCCCATGTACTATGAATATGAGCAAGCAACACCACAGCTGGCTGAAATGACTTTTTTTATTCCCAGACTAGCAAAACATCAGTAAGTGTTGTGTTATACTCTCCCTATATGCACATGATCCCTAAACACGTGAGTGGGTACTAGAATCTAGATTTAGTATACATTCTCATTGTTCCTTCATCTGCTAGCCAACATTGCTGCCCAGGGGATGCCCTTGATCTGAAGTGGGCAGATCAGTCCTTCCTCACTGTGTCCAAATGGTACCTGTGTGAAATTAGCAGAGAAAAAAAATTTTCTTGGTATTTAAAAGAATATAACATTGAGCTACAGAAATAGGAAGAAAGTGAGTCCTGATAGAATTGGACTTCTAGTTCAGTTCTCAAGGGCCCAGGCTTTTCTTGTTCTTTAATCTGGTAAGTCACCCACGTATGCTTCACAGCTTCAAGAGCCAACAAATCTCATCTATTTTCTGGTTCCAGATAGTGTTCTACCATGCAATCTGACAAATATAATGACCCAGAATGAGACTTCCAAAAGGCAAGGCTAGCTTGTGCCTGCCAGGCAGTGAGCAATGTACCTAGAGACAGGTACTTGCTCCACAGCTCCCTCAGTTTACCTTTAGGACTTCCAGACAGTGGCAGACACATGGGACTTACTGCTGTGAACGAGAGGGTATCTCTGTTCTGGGAATTACAAGTTACCAGTAGCAAATCCATCCAAATGATATGGCAGAAAATCACTTCACAGACAATGAGGAAGTATTTGATTGTATATAGGAGAGATGAATAGATTTTCACTAAATGATTTTATTTCTGTATGTATAGGTGTATCACACTTTTCTCCTGCAACTGTTAAGGGATATGAGCCTTTCTTCTTAGGATGTGAACACTGAGATTTTATAGAATTGCAAACAAATGGGGTTATACTTTAGTGATAGAATACTTACCTAGTAAACAAAAATGAAACAAAACAAACAAACCAAGGCAAGAAAATTAAGAAAAGAACTAAAAGGAAAACAAAAACAAAAACACCAACAAAACAGAGCAGAAACAACAACAACAAAAAAACCCGTCAAAACCATAGGAGTTGGGCATGGTGGCTTAGTCTCTCCTTATGGGCCTCTCCTTATATGGCTTACACAGTGAGTTCCAGGTCAGTCAGGGCTACATAGAGAGACCCTGTCTTTTAAAAACAAAGCAAAGCAAAGCAAAGCAAAGCAAGACAGAACAAAACAACAACAACAACAACAAATCAGACAGAATAAATCACAGGAAAGCCTGATTTGTGGCATGAGTAGTATGTAAGATACTTTAAAGTTATTTCAAATTCTCATCTGGAAGAACAGGAAGAAGCAAAACCTTTGGGCAGACAACTACATGATTAAGTCCTGTGAGCTAAGAGATGTTAAGCTTCTAGTAGTTTGGTGCTCCTAACAGAAGAAGGAAGTAGTCAAGAATCCAGGAGAGGGGATAAGGAGGAGAGGAAAATGCTCATGTAGTCTCAGGTGTCTACAGAAAAACAGCCAGGAGGACTTGAACCTACTAGGTCCTCATCAAGACTCATTCCGAGGAAGAGAAGTCGCTATTGCAGCTGTGGTTACAATGGATCTAGGGAATGTGGAGGTGTGTTCTTTTTTAACTTCAGTGGCGATGGCTGTACAAGATGGAATGTTTCTTCTCCGCCAGGTGAAGAAGTTGAGATGAAACTTCTTATTTCCTGTGAGGCAGCATTCCATCTCTCAGGGGTACCATCAGTCTTACTCTTCTGTCACCAAGGTCAGGATCAGAACAGGACGGAGGAAAGATCTGAGCCATTTCTATTGCTGTTGGGAACTCAGGCTAATAAAGAAGCTGGCTGAGACTGGTATATCTTATAAAGAAAGGCTGCAAGGAACAGCGTGGATAGAGAGGTAGAAGAACCTACCTCTCTAGTAGGCATCGCTACAGGAATTAAGCATTGTTAGAACACTGTTAGATAGTTAAATAGATGTGATCGGCCATGGGGCTTTGTTGACATCTCCTTTTAATGGCATGTTGAACACTAGGGCAGACTGATGCCTTAACTCCTAAGCTTGCAATTCCTTGCCTTGGTGTCTGGCTGCCTTAAGCACAGGATTATCAGCCAAGCAGCCAGCCCAAATACTCTCACCCTAGCCATGTGCCATTCCGAACACTCCTCTGGAGCCTTTAGGAAGCTTAACTGAAACCACCACTGCTTCTTGCCTCTGGGATGGAAGAAGTAATCCAGCTACTGAAGCATAACTCCAACTCCTAACGTTACGGTCTCAGACTCGAGTGTTCCAAACAGCTAGCACTGGATCTCTTGCCATGGCATGCCTTGGTAAACTCTATGTAACCTTGAAGCCTTCTCCACCAGATGTAGACTAGTTTCCCTAGTGATCCTCAGGCCTGGGATTGGTGCCTCCATGGTCCTGTATGAGAGAAGAACTGCCAGGATTGGTTCATACACTATTACTACATGTTTTTCTTTCCTGGCTATATAATCAGGTTGTTTGGTTCACTTTACTACATTTACCTTTAGTGAAGTCTCCCTGAGCAAGGTAGTGAAGGGAAACTGAAGACCTTGGGTGGTCTGTGGATGAGATCCTGAGTGCTGTCAAGCTTCAAGGGATACGGATCTGAGTAACTATAGGCCTCTGGCCAGTCTCACCTGTCACTGTAGTGAGGCTAAGGATCATTGTGTCCAAGGCCTATAAGGAGAGCTTTAACCCTGGAAGGCCCCACCTAACTGCTGTGGAATGCTAAGCTGTCTTCTGCTGTCACTAAAGACCGTCAGAAACTGAGGATTACACGAGGAAAAAGCATGAGAACCCAGATGTTAAGGGGCTGGAGTTCTACCGAGAGCCTCCAACCTGCCTGTTTCCAGTCTCTGCACTGTAAAGGGTTTGAAACTATAAATATTCCTCTGGGTTTGTCTGTTCAGCCCTTAGAGCCCGAGGGCACTCACTCAGGCTTGCCAGCACAGGAAAAGCTTCTCCTACTCACTATTCCTATCCGTGAAGAGTAAAAAGTTTCCCAACCACATGATTGATTACACCTCCTATATTCCAGACACTGCTTGGGTCTTAGAACGCAAAACAATATACCTAATGGTCTGTCAGGGGAAACTTCTCAGTAATGATGCTAAAGAAAAGTGGAGCCTGGTCAGGTTACTTACCGAAGTAAAAGGTGGACCAACTACCATAAGCTTGAAGCAGGGCCATAGAGGATCTTAGCACTATGGTTTTCAAGCCAACAGGGTTGGAGAAACTCTCCCTTGACTCAGCCCACAGAAGAGTGGCTTTTGAGGAAGACCCAAGCCAGGCATTCCTTTCCTAGGGGGTCCCCTCAGGTCAATTTCCTAGGAACCGAACTGAGGAAGGAAGAACGGAGGAGTCTCTGGGAAAGGACTTTATTTTTCTAAAGAGCTTCTCAAAGGGGTCTAACTTCAACCTGGGAGAAACAAACAAACAACCCCCCCCCCAGAAGCAAAAGCAAAGCAAAACAAGAGAACCCCCCCCCCCCACCACCACCAAAAATGAAGGCATTAAGGAACTGGGAGAGTCCTCCTTGAGTAGTCGCCAAGCTTTCTCTCCCTTAGCCTGAGGAGATTACAAGGAAAGACTTGTTCACTTTATTTATTTTTAATTCGTAAAGATTTTCTTCTTTTCCCCCTTTCTCCCTCCCAGCCACTCCGGCTTGGGTTTCCATATGACTCATAATTCCTTCTGAAAGTGGAGTCGAATTCATAAAAGTGGTGGAAAGGGCGCGGGGGGGGGGTGGTGGTGGTGCGGGAGAGGCTGGGAGCTCCAGGGAGTCTTCACTACCTACACTGTCACTCAGCTCCCGGCGCGAGTGGCAGTCGGGGGTGGGGAAATCCAGCCCTGCGCGGATGGCGGATACTATTAAAGCCCCAGCGGCGCGCAGCCGGGCCCGGTGACCCGCGGCGGGTGCGGGAGGGTCTGCGGCTGGCGGGCGGCGCTGCAGCAGCCTGGGCACGGCCGCCGCCCGCGGGCGCGAGTGTGCGCGGGTGTGGGAAGGCCGGCGTGCGGGCCGCGAGGGGTGTGCGCGCGTGAGTCGGAGCGGGGCTCGCCCCTCGCCGGCGCCTGCCACTCCACGGCTGCCGATCGCTCTCCAGCGGTCCCCGGCCCCCTTCGGGCCCCTGGGTTCCCTACGTTCGTCAGTCCGGGCGGGGGAGGGAGAAAGTGAGACTCGGTGTCATCACCATCCATTGTCAGAACGGGAGGAAATTGGAATCCAGCAGCGGCGAGCAGCAGCTGGGCGGTCACATCTGGGAATGCAAAGCCGACCTCCCCCTCCTCCTCCTCCACCTCCTCCTCCTCTTTCACCCGGGATCACTTCCGAAACCACTTCGCCTTCAGCCCCTGCCTCGGCCAGAGGTTTCATTTTTAACTGAATATTTACGAAAGCTGGAAGCGTGCGAGGGGGGTGGGGTGGGGTGGAAATAGCGGCTGCTTCTTTTCCAGGGATTTATTTAATGGGGATGTGTTCAAGGCAAGAGAGAATTCAGAAGGATATCGACGTCGTGATCCAGAAGTCCAGAGCCGAGAAAGACTGCCTGTTTGCAGGTGAGTTCTTGCCTCTCGGATCCTGGGACCTCCGGCTACCCGATTGCCCAGATTTCAGACCGCGACGCGTGTAGCTGGGGGTGTGGGGCGGCAAGTCCCCGTTCCGGGTGCATTTGGAAACAGCTGCAGCGGCGTGAGCTGGAGCCCCAAGGGGAGGGGGCACGAGCCTACTTCCCCCACCCCCGGAAAAAAAGAAGAAAAAAAAAAAGAAAGAAAGAAACCACCAGGCCAGGGCAGTCTCCCGCTCCGGGGACAGGACCCGCGCGATCAGAGTGGAGGGGCCGGGCTCTGGATTCCAGCCATCGGCGGTGCCCGTAGCATCCGAGCCTTGCCTCCCGGCTCCGGCGGCCGCGGCCGAGCGGGGCGGGCTAGAGCCCGGCGGCTTTGCGCCATCCGCCGAGCGGCGGCGGCCGGGAAGGGACCCGTTGCGCTGCGCTGCGCCGCGCTGCTCCCGCCAGGCGCCGAGGCCCCTGGAGAAGGCAGCGCTGGGCCAAGCTCCCGCCCCCTCGGCTGCACACCCGCTCCTCGGCTAGCGCGCAGGACACCGCCCCGGGGAAGGGATGGATTCCCGGGGTTCCCGAGCTACGTAGGCCCAGCTTGGGGGTCGCTTTGCGTCCATCTTTGCTTCCCCCCCACCAAGGCCGAGGGCAGTTCGGGCTTCGCAGCTCTAAACCTGGCAGGGGCTGCTTCCGGCTGCCTGGCTGGGAAATTCCCGCTGTTGCCATGGCACCCGGCACTTGTTGCGGGGGGCGGCCTCCCGCTGCACCCCGCGGGGTGCCCCGCATCCCCTCCTGCACCGCCCTGCTGGCCGCCCCTAGCTATCCAGCCTTTGCTTCCCTCCCCATCAGGCCTCCTAGGCTCACATGAAAATAGCAGGTTCAAGACAGAATTGGGGTTAAAAACAACCCATGGGGCGGTTTATAACATGACTTTCCGTTTCAGATTTCAGATACTCAGACTCCACCTTTACTTTCACCTACGTTGGCGGCCCCAAAAGGTATTTATGTGTATAGAGTTGCTTCATTTCCTGTTCACAGGCTTGTGTTTCCTTTGTTCCTAGCGTCTTCCGTGTTTGGCTAATTTTGCTTGTTTGTTTAAATGTTAGGACTGCTATCTAGCTGCATTCCTAGCCTGTTGTCTCCCGATTTTATATGGAAGAGGGAAAATACATGTTTGAAGTTTTTTTCTAAAGCTACGCTACAGAGGATGAGCAGAACTCCTCATACTAAGAAACTGTTCTGCTTCAGTAGTGGATTACTCTTTAGGCGTTCTTGATTTGACAGAGGCGAGACGGTGCAGAATTGGCATATTGAGCATGGAGTGAAATACGTGAAGAACAAAATGTCACAAAATAGTTTGATCGCCAGTGGTTATTTTGCCAACGTGTCTGTTTCCATTTTCTTGAAGGTTGACATAAACACGTGGTCTTCCCAGTTCTCCAGGCATTTTCTTTTTTCCTCCACAAAGGAGTGGTTATTTTGGTTTTCTACATTTAGTTGTAGAAAAGATTTTGGAGAGTTATATGTAGCTGGAGTGGATGGCTTTTTCTTTGGGGGAAGAATGAGGGATGCATATTTAAGTAGTAAATTGTCAGGGCTTTGATGCAGCCCAAAGCCAATTTTGAACTAAGGAAGAAGAATTTGCATCAAACGTTTCTACACCTTGCTCTCTTCACTTTTGTGGTTTGGGTTTTCTTTATCCTTTTAGAGACAACTGGTTTAAAAGAGCTGGGGCTACTGACTTCGTCTATAGACTCCTCAGTCTAGTGCTGTTGTTAGGAGTCCGCATGCAAAATAGCTTGACCACATTCCAAAATATCTCTCAGCTAATGGAAATATTTATGAATATGGAAATTGCAAAGAAGCTCTGGTCTGTAAATATTTTTTTTTAAAGTACTAATGTGTACCTTTAAAATACTTAGGATTTATGTTGCCTCATTTATTTCAAAATATAATTTTAGAATGGTTATCCTGTACCCAATTAAAGTTACCCTAAGTCCCAGGATTGGCCTAACGTTGATTGACTAGTTGGGAATGTATCAGTGACTTATTAAGCTTCATTGCCTTTTGGGGAGAGAATAAATTACATTATTTCCTAATTTCTGAGAGTACCATCATTTTTGTAATTATGGATCAAATTAAATTAGAGATGTTTGATTAAATTAACACTGCTGCTTCACTTAATATCCGAAGGACATTATTATATGACTGATGTCCTCTTGGATAACTATAAGGGCCAAAACATTCTTTGTGTCAATTGAAATCATTCCCAGGCCATCAGGTGGAGTCAGTTGTCACCTTCTTTTAGTGAATAGTAGGGATAGGAATATCCTAAATGGGCTTTTCTTTGAAGTAGGGGTATGAGTATGAGTGTGTGTGTGTGTGTGTGTGTATGTGTGTGTGTGTGTGTCTTTCCTCTGTAGCCTAGCCTGGCCTAGAACCCAAGGTAGTCCTTCTGCCTCAGCCTTCCAGGTGCTCCAATTTCTGGGAAGACACTTGTGGTCTCAGTGTCTCTATTAGAAGGGGCATACTATGTTTTTAATCTCTTACATCTGTTAGACGCTGCAGTTAAGATTTTTTATTAGCAATTCCTGAGCTAGAGTTCAGTAGCTAGAGGTGGAGAAGTTATGAATGTCACCAGGATCATATGTAAGGTGTTGGGATGAATAATTAACTAATTAAGGTAACATTCATTTTCACTGTAGGAACAAGTACCATGACTACTTTTAAAGTGAGAAATATTTCCTTTGCTATGTCATTCCATTACAAAGTAATGTTTTTCTGTCTTGCCTATTTAAGTATACGGGGCTTTTGTGTATAATATGGTAAGAAAATTGCTAGAGCTCTGTGATTGCCTTGTTTTCTTCAAGGCTTGTTCTACAACACAACAAATATACAGTTGTTTAATACAGGACAATAGGAAATTTACTTATATTTGTATGGTGGGGCAGAGATCTTCTCAAAAATATATTGCTTTCATTATCCATATTAGATACCCACAGTCATTATCCACTTCCCAACCTGACAGAGATCAGGTATTTAAAATTAAAATAGTCTTGCTGGATTCTGATTTATTTATATATTGTAAAAATTGATTTTGATACAGTCCCATTGTAACTCTGGCTTGGCTGGGATACGCTGTAAAGATCACTCTGGCTTTGAGCTTTGTGTTTGTCCTGCCTCTGCCTCCTGAGTGTTGGAGTTAAACATGTGACCAGCTAGCTACACCAGCTCTGTCTCGATTTAATGTGCTTACCAACTTATAGTATTAGATTAGTGTTGTCGTGGCAAATAAATTAGACTTTACCTCTGAAGAAATCTACAGAGAGTAGTGTGTGAATTGATTTTAGCTGCTATTTCATTTAAACCATTAGAAATGATTTTTAAATTCAAGTTGTAGATAAAATTTAATATACCATTTCATATCTGACACTTTCTAAAAATGATTTATGTGCCCCAAACACTATAAAAGATGATCATTCATATTACTATTAAAAGAAAGAATACTGAATTTTCATATTTGCTTTTTTAAACTTTAGTGTGCCTGTTGATAAGTGGAAATGCAAAACAATGATTTGATGGTTCGGCCCGAGCATTGGCCTTATACGTAGGGGCAAAGTACTGGTTAGTATTAGCTGTCCTGCCTTGATGGACTGAGCTGAGGGGTGAGGCCGAGGAAATTCTTGGCTCAAAGCTGGGAAAGTGCATGGAGTTCCTCTCCTCACTTTTGGGTGTGTTGAGGCTTAGAGACAGTTCAACACGCATGGCAAGGTCCTATTTATGCAGTTAACTGAGGAGACCCATGGTGTGAATCCCTGTTCTGCCACAGTGCTGAGGCATGTGCTGCTTCCTGTACATAGGCTGCTTGACCTTTCTGAAAATGCAAACAGGTTCACACAGACAGACACAACAGACAACAGAGCTGTACAGACACTGGTAGAATTTAATGTCTGTTGGTCGGGAAAAGGTGTTAAATATTGTGAACATTGCTTTTTTTCTGGCATCTTTCTCCGCTTAACATTTGTTTAGTACATAATACTGTTTAACTCCCTCGTTCTAGCAGTGGTCCTTTAACAGCCCCTCTTCCCACCCTGAATCCCAGTGCTACTTGATTTCCAACGTTTGCTAAGAACAGACCTCAACTGGCCACAGTTTAGAGTTCATGCAAAAAGTCATTTTTTTTTTCCTCTTACACTTTGTCATGCTTCTGACCTTTTGGCGTTTTCTTTTTCCTACATGAAGTAGCAGGACATTCCTTAAAACCTCAAAGTATAGGAGCTCCGATTTTGCATCTCGCCTGTGGTCAGACATGGGAGTTAGTGCCAGCGGAAACAGAGGGGTAAGATGTGCAGGTACCAGATAACAAGGGGATAGGAAAGCTGACTAAGTCTTTGGGGCCAGAGGTTATTAAAGTTTAGGGCAGAACCAAGAATGCAGTTGCTTCGACTGACTGACTGCAGATTGCTCTGGGATTCCCTGAGCTTTTAATCATGGAAAGATTGTGACAAATAAAACATGTGTTTTAAAAACCTTAAAAACTTCTGGTTGTTAGAAGTTTCGAATGGACTGGTGAAATGGTGAAGCTGGTAAAGGCATCTGTCACAAAACCTGATGACCTGAGTTCAGTTCCTGCACACACCTGTCCCCTGAAAGTGTCCTTCCCTCTAGAACAGCATCCCATGGCTTGTAACTGAGCAGGTGTGTGTGTGTTCATGTATGTGCATGCATGTGTTCACAGGTGCAGAAAAGATAAGAAAATATTTAGAAAACAAGACATGCAAAAAGGAAGAAAAACACCACAGAATTCCTCTGACTTTTGTTAATGTGTTAGTTTATTCTTTTAGAATGTGTTTTATATGCATATAGAATGCACACATCCAAAGACTCTATTATGTTCTTCTGAGAGGTCCCATTTCTTTTGTGTGCAGTCTGAGGGACTGAACACAGCATCTTCGTGCTCGGCAAGCATCCCACCACTAGTCTCCATGTCCCCCTTCTTTTTACTCTTTCTATATTAGTGTTTCACTGCTCAGGCTAGACTTGAACTCACTTACATCCCCAACTAGTCTGGCCCTTGTGATATTCCTGCCTCAGCTTCCAGAGGAGCAGGCATCACAACCTTGGGTCACTAGTGCTGGCCGAGAGGTCACAGTTTAGAATGTTAATGCAAACCTAATGACATGTTCATTAAATGGAGGTATTTCTAGTCAAAAAGCATGACTGCATCTTAAGGATTATAATATTTAAATGGAGTATACTGCATACCTAAAATATCAACACCTGGGAGTCTGGAGGAGGGGAATTATGAGTTCCAGTTCAGTCTGGCATATGAATTGAAACCCCACCTTAAAAAAATCTAGTATTTATATCAGAAATTATGAAATTTGAAGTGTGGTATTCAGCAGAAGTTGTGTATTTGCCTGTCCATGTGTAGCCTCAGTTTATGGGTAATCCTCTTTCGTGACATCATCATGGGTGGGTTGACATCTTTTGGAGCATAATTCCTTATTCAGGGAAATGTTTTGGAGTATTGTGGAATAGTAGTAGTGCTCCTTGGAGCATCTACTACCTCCTGTTTCTCAGCACATCTACCTGGATCCTTCCACCTATACTCTGCCCTCCATCCTTTTATCTTTGAATCCCTAGGCATTATTCATTGTTGAGATGCTTGCTAAGACAAAATTTTCATCTCAGAAATCTCTCCCTGGAACAATTCCCTCTAGGGTCCTACTAGATGTTTCTAAAACCATGTCATAATACAGAAATGCATTTTACATATGAAGGACTTCACGTCTTCATCCGTCCACAATAGGATGAGATTACAGTAGGCAGATATGTGTCTATAGTTCGTGACCTACCCAGCACCCTGGTTTACCAACATAGCACACTGCTAAGATCGGTTTCCCCTTAGGATGGAAGGTCTGAGTGGAAGTCTCTGAGCATGTACAAGAATGTGTCTGATATCTGAGGGCTCATCTGGGAAAAGATAAAAATTAAAAAATAGAAGGACGTTTTCTGCTGAGTGCATTTTTGCTTTGCATTGTTAAAAAGTGGAAAGCTTAGGTTAAAACTTCCTATATTAGGGGCTGTCTGTTGTAATTCATTGCTTGTTTACATATCTTTGTAAACACTTTAGAGAAGGAACTTTGTCCGATTCACTGTGGTTTCCCTTGCACCCTGAGCACTGTCCGGTACACTATTCTTTCTCCATAAGGAGATGTTTTAAGAATTATGAAATGAATGCTAAAAAAACTGGCAGGCAAGAAGGAATTCTCTAACTTAAATTACCAAATATGGAGATACTTGAACACTCGAGAGAGCCTTCACTCTGGTGATACCCCTTGTAATATAATTGCATATGAATCCAGTGTGACAAAAGTTGTCTGGCCAGGTTACAACTTCTGTTTTCTGTCTCTTACATTCAGGTTGCTTTGAGCGTGTGTGTGTTTGTGTGTGTGTGTGTGTGTGTGTGTGATAAACACATAGTGCCATTGTTTAAGATAATACTTCAGCTATTTGGTAGACTAGAAACTTGAATTCTTAAAAGTAGTTAGTCCATTTTAAAAACCGAGTCTGGTCACCAAACCAATTTTTAAGGTCTAAGTCACCCAAGTCCCCAGAATGTTAATTTCATACACATGGGTGGCTTTAGGGAGAGACAGTCTATACCATTGCAAAAGGGCATTTGTTTTCTTTAGATTTCATTGGTAGCAAAGTACCTAACCTTTTCATATATGTAGATTTAGTGTGTGGATGTGTGGGTGGGTGTTCATGTCATGAACATTTGGTGACCCACCTGTGGAGGTCAGAGGACCACCTTTGGGAGTCAGTTCTTTCCTTCTACCACACGGGTGGTTCTGAGAGTAGAACTCAGGTTGCCAGGGCTGGCAGCAGATGCTTTTACCTACTGAGCCATCCTGCCAGCCCTGGACTTTGGAAAGAAGAGTGCATACAATAAGCACATGGGTTAGGAATCTGAATCCGAAGGGTGAATGAGGTAATCCAATCCTCTATAAAAAAGGTTCCATTTTTATTGTTTAAGAAGTGTATAAGTGCTCAATATAGAAATCCTGGAATATGAAGTTATTTGAACTATCAAATGCCCTTCAAGATGTCAGAAGAATGATCACTCTTTTTTAAAAATAGGAAATTAATGTATTTCTTTGGGCAGCAGGGTCTTGCTTACCATGATTTAATATTACGTTAGTTATCCAAACAAAACAAACCAACCAACCAAACAAACAAAAAACCCTTGGCTTCTTAAAAGTGCCTTCCTTAAAGTTGGAAGGCTACCTCAGCTGCTGGAATGGCCAGAGAAGGGAATGTGAAGGAAACTGAGTAAGTAAGTGGGGAGCTGGTGATCCCCTCTGAACCCCCAGGACTGGGGATTGAACCTATGTCCCTTTGGCATGCAAAGCCAAGTGCTGTACTGCTGAGTTACAACTCTTAAGCCATAGCTGCCCAGCTGGGCATGGGGATGCAGATCTGCAATCCTAGCACTTGGGAAACAGAGGCAGGGGCATTTCTGCAAAGTCCGGGGGGAGGGGGGGATGGGTATGTAGAGAACCCTGACTCAGGGAAGGCAGCAGTGGCACTGGCACCGCTTCCCGTCCCGCGGCTCTGCCTTGTGTGAGTCCTCTAGAAAAGAATTCATGATTAAATGAAATCTCAGGCCACTGACTTAAAGTAACCTGTGCTTTAGCACGAATAAGGCTTTAGTAAAGCATATATATTTAAGATATTTAACTTTTATTTTGTGGATTAAGGCAATACTGTTCATGGTACTTATTTTGCTGAATGTAGTCCCAGCAGAGTGCCCACCTGTCTTGTTTTACCTTCCGTGTTTACGCTGAAGAAAGTAGGCATTTTGTTGGTTACTTTACATTATAACGAAAGAAATTGAGGGTAGGGCAATTTAAAATAGGTTAGCTTTGCACAAGACAGTAGGGCTATAGTTCAGTACAAGTCAATGTTTATATAAGGTTTAGGGGAATTGGTTCAATTGGCCTGACCAGAGTTGTTGGGAATATTTGGGGACAGGGAGGGATTGCTAAGTGATGTTTTCCAGGGTCAGTATTGAAAAATCTCCTGGTTGGCAAGAGATGTTCCTGGGCATAGTGCAAAGCGTAGTAGTTGGAAAATTGTGTACCTTGGCCCTAGAATGTTTAGGCAAATATTTGGCTAATCCATTTAAATTCCCCATCATTATGCTGCAGCATTGAGGAAGGAAAAAAAAAAAAAAACTAGAAGAAATTTTCATCAATCCTGAAAATATTTTTAAATTTGGTACCCTGATTTGCCTTCCTGTGGCTTTTGCTTTAATAGGGTGAATCTTACTTTTAAGATAAAGTCCACTGAGTTAGGCAGTTTACTTTAGGCAAGTGTTGACAATGAGATACTTTTATTTCATTTCTTAAACACCATTTTCCTACACCTCAGTGAACACCCATAGGAAATAGGATTTCTATCTTAGTATTTGAGACAAGGTCTCATTTAAGAGCACAGGCCAGGTCCTTAACTAGAAATTTTCTTGGTTTAGCCCCCTCCAGTGCCTGGATTAGAGGTGTATGTCACCACAATCGGCAAGAAGCGTATTTTTAGAAATTTATTTTTGTATATGTGTGTAAATTACATGCTATGTCCAAGTTCTCGTGTGAAGGCATTCCTATGCTGGTGTGCATGTGTGGATGTCAGAGGACAGCCTCAAGCTCTTCGGTTCTCAGCCCCCACCTTCCTTGAGACAGTGTCTCCTTGCTGCTTTTCCAGTGTATATACAAGGCTGGCCGGCCAGCCTTTGAGCTTCCTGGAGATTGTCCTTTCCCTACCTCCCATCTCCCCAGAAGAATGTTGGGATTGCAAACACTTGATACCACATTCAGCTCTTATTGGTTCTACGCTTCACCCAGGCCTCCCCAGGCTCTACCCACTGAGCCGCTTGTCCTGCCCTTTGCCCCCACTTTGTTTTGGTGCTGTTATTTAGGTTTCCTCTAAAAACGTAGCTCCTTATATGCTCGGCAGCACTGCTGCCTGCGCGTCTGACATCTCCATCTCAGTTCAGCATGTCAAAACAAACCATTTCCCCTTTAGAGCAAACTTCGTTCTCTGGCCCCTTTGCTGGTCAGAATCCTATCTGAGTGAGGGAAGGGAGTTAGAGTCTCAGGCTTCACAGATCCAGCCATCCCTTCCTGACGTCCTACACGCACCCCCCACTTCTGCCACACACACACTTAGGGATTGCTCTTGTCACTACTAACCCCCAGCATTTATGCAATGCCCTGTTGACCTCGACTTAGACTACAGCACTTTAATAGAGTGTCCTTTAAGGTCCACATTATTGTATTCTACGCCATTCAATTTCCTTACCAGTTGATTTAAATTATTATTATTATTATTATTATTATTATTATTATTATTATTATTATTATTATTTTAAGATAAACTCTTGCTATGTAACTCCAGCCTGGGACTGGCTATATAGAACAGACTAGTCTGGAATGTGGGGCTGTCCTGCTGGGATTGCAGGCATGCTCCACCATACCCAGCTTGTTTTCATAAGCATAAATGGAACCGTACATGATTGTTCAGCAGCTTTCAAATGTCACCATCATTTTTTCCCCATCAATCTTTAAATTTCTGGTTTGGCTTTCAGGAAGTGCTTGCCAAATCCACCCCTATTTGTAACAGCTCAGGTTTCTAACTACTGGCTTTCTTTTCTCTGGTTACTAACTGCCATCTCTCCATTCAGTAGGAGTTTGATTAACTTAGCATGCAGCTGTTCAAAGCTTATCAATAGTAAGAAGTCCCACTTGTATAATGTAGTTGGTTTAGGTACCACCGAGGTTGTGGCTCTTAGTATCATAGAGACAAGCTCACTTGGGTTTTCCCAGTGCTGTATCTACTCATTCAAACATGTAGAGTGTATTTAGAGGTGGGTAGGGCAGGGTAAGAACCAGAGGACAGGACACAATCTGATAGGATAAGAGAGCACATGGATTATCGCCTTCTGTTGCTGGCTACTTGTAAACCCCAGCAATGAGAGTCTTGAATGTGTTACCTGAGTATTCCTGAGAGGAAGTCTGGCTGAGGTACTGAATACAGGATGACAGGGCCTTCCAAGATGGCACAGTAGCAGAGCACCTTCCATCCATGCACAAAGCACTGAGTTCTATCCCAGCTCCGTCATCTAAACCGAGGATGACAAATGACTCCATGCACAGTTTAACAGGGAGGGGTCTGCTGGAGCCTGCAGTAGTCAGGCCAGTTCTCTCTGTACAGAGCTGGCAGGACTGCACTCCACATTTATTTCACCACACCTTTAAAATGTGGGTTGAAAGATGAATCTTCAACCAGCGCCGAAGTGCTCAGCTTATTGCAACAGAGTTAGTGGAGTATGCCAGCCCCCTATAGGTATTAAGAGAGTTAGAATCTCAGGCTTCACAGATCCAGCCATCCCTTCGTGACGTCCTACATGCACCCCCCACTTCTGCCACACACACACTTAGGGATTGCTCTTGTCACTACTAACCCTCAGCATTTATGCAATGCCCTGTTGACCTCGACTTAGACTACAGCAGTCTCAGTGCTCTGAAAGCTGAGGCAGAAAGTTGCCAAGATCTAGCCCAGACTTCCTGGGGTGCATATAGCACATTCAGCCTAACTTGGCTGCATATTGAGACCCCATCTCAAAACAAACAAACAAACAAACAAACAAAAAAACCAATCAACCAACAACAGCAAAGCTCACCAATCTCTATTGCCGTTTTATCTTTGCTCAACCTGTAGAGGCTCTTATTTAAGAATCATTGGTCAACTTCGTTCCTTCTTAAAAGGGGGAACAAAATACCCATGGAAGAAGTTGTAGAGACTAGAGGAAGGACAATTCAGAAACTGCTCCAACTGGGAATCCTACCCATATTCAGTCATCAAATCTAGACACTATTGTGGATGCCAACAAGAGCCGACTGACAGGAGCCTGAGATAGCTGTCTCCTGAGAGGCTCTGACAGTACATGACTAATACAGAAGTAGAGGCTCATAGCCAACCATCGGACTGAGTACAGGCTCCCCAATGAAGGAGCTAGAGAAAGGACCCAGGGAGCTGAAGGGTTTGCAGCCCCTTAGCACACACAACTATATATACTAACTAGTACCCTCAGAGCTCCCAGGGACTAAACTCCAACCAAAGGATATACATCAGGGGGACTCATGGCTCCAAGCAGCATGTGTATAGCAGAGGATGGCCAAGTCCGTCATCAATGGGAGGAGAGGATCTTGGACCTGTGAAGGTTCTATGCCCCAGTATAGGGGAATGCCAGGGCCAGGAAGTGGGAGAGGGTGGGGTGGTGAGCAGGGGGAGGAGAGAGGGAACAGGGGATGGTTTTAGTTTTTGTTGTTTTTTTTTTATTTGTATTTTTTTCTTATTTTATTTTCTTTTTCTTTTTTCTCTTGGAGGGGAACCTGGGAAAGGAGATATTGTAAATAAAGAAAACATCTAATAAAAAAATAAAGAACTTAAATGGCAATGCTAAAAAAAAGAATCATTGATCAAATCATTTGGGTTGAAGTATGGAACCTGAGGCATAGAAATGACTATATTTTCTGACCTTTTTATACTTAGGAAGAAAAATACTGGAAACACAAAACAAGGCCAAGATCAGATATCAAGTATGCAGCCTCAACTGGCTTAATTATAAGTCAAAACCAGAACAAAGCAAAAATGATGCCAGAGAGATACATCAATATTTCATTTAGACACTATCATTCCAGTGCCACTTAGTGTGCCTAGGTATAGAGAATATTTATATTCCTTCATGCCAGAATGATATTATTTCCTATATCATATGAAAGCATTCCCCAAACCATTTTATTAGATCTTAGGGCTGTGGCCAGATATGTCAGGGAAATGCTCGATTGGTTGTTATTGAGCCATTTAAATGGTTAGAGTCTCAGAGTCTTTTATATAATGCTGCTCATTACATATATCCGTGAGATGAATGAAGTTCTCAGGGTCACTCACATTTACTCTATTATGGATCTAGACTGTCTCCGGAGAGTTGTTTTTATGGAAGACACTTTGGCAAACCCTGTGTCTTATTCACTGGAAATAGTTTACGGGTAAACAACTACGCTACGAATGGAAACTATAGATTCTAATTGAACCCTGAAGAATTTCTTTTTAGATTTTTTATTTTTTTAATAAATGTGCTTTATAACAAGAAAAGTCCTGATTAAAAGACAGCTGGTGCTTCACAGCACACACTTTTCTGCCTGTGGATTTATTTCTGTGGTCCTTCCTCCTCTCCCTGTGCCAATGTGGGTTCTCAGCTCTTCTTACTTACTGAAGAAGAGGCTAGTAGGGGCATCCTTCCTGCATGATTAACTGTCAGACTTAAGGAGGCGTTGTAGGTAGATAATGGTTCTACATTATCTCATTATGTCCTTTAATTTCTGCTGCTGTGGATGCTGTAGAGTGTCTTAGTGAACAGTCTGGTGGAACATGGTTGGGGAAACTTTGGAATTTGTCCAGATAGTTCATTTCTTTGATAAGTTATGTTGAGAGGGAAAAACCAAACCAAACCAAACCAAACCAAACCAAACCCAAAACAGCAACAATAACCAAGTAACCAACCAACCAACGAACCAACTAACTAACCAGCAAACAAACAATAAGAGAAAATATGTGTTTGGCTAAAGTCATTTCCATCATGTAATCCCTGATGCGTCACTCTCAGCCTTTCAGGTGCTGAGAATACAAGTGTAAAGTACTTAACGTGCCCCTTTAAAAGGTGGCTCCTGATAGTTAGCCTTAGGAAGTCCAGTGTCACTTTTGGTGGTGTTTGATTGCAGCCCCGAAGCCTCTGCTTTCCAGAAGCCTTGGTGGGCACAGGGTTTGGTAGGTGTTTTGGATAGTTCCTGGTGATTGTCACAGTCATCATATAAGAATTAGGAATGCTCCATGGCATTTATGATTCAGAGAAGCTACAGGCACATAATGATAACAAATAGTCTATTCGTTTTAGGTTTCTTACTTAGATGTGAAAAATCTTAACTGAATGAATTGTTTGTGACAACCCATGAGACAGGACACACACACACACACACACGCACACACACACACACACACACAAGCACACATATACACACACACCTTAGTTTTGTTGCCTATTGCTGTAATAAAATACCCAATTAAAAAAAAAAACAACTTAAGGAAGGATGTATTTTACCCCATAATTCCAGGTTACAATCAGTAGGAACCTGAAGCAACCAGTTCATCCCAGTCAAGAGCAGAGAGAACAGATGCACACATGCTTCTATTCAGCTTGCTCACTCTACTCTTACACAGTCCAGACTCAAACCCAAGCCTAGGGGATGATGCCGCCAACAATGGGCAGGTCTGAGCACCTTAGTTAAAGTAATCAAGGTAATCCTCCACAGACAGATGTGTCCACACAGTAACCTGGTCTAGACACTCCCTTACCAAGACTTTCTTCCCAGGTCATCCTAGATCATGTTGAGTTAACTAGAAACTCAAAACTAACCTCCATACCTTATCATTGACCTAAGAGCAATCTTAAAGCATTAATTACTGACTTAGGTTGAATACTAAAACCTACCAGGTAAAGCTGATAGAGTAATCATTTCTTATTAAAATATATTACAACTAGACGCCAGAAAGAAAAATATCCACCAAAAAGCAACTATTATTTTATTATCACTTTAAAATTTGAAATGATTCCTGTAATGAGTGGTCAGACATATTTTTAGGTAACTGAGGAAAAAGTTTGACTAATTTACTGTGAGCCAAATTCTTTTTCTGTAGGGAGGAAAGCAGCCTAGCAGAGATGGTGATTTCAGTGTGTCTTAATTAGGTGATTTCAGTGAGATCGCTATTCTTGGTTGAATTTGGCTTCAGACTGGTAGAACTTGGGCCAAGAAATGCTTTAAACTTAATTTTTTGAAATTGTACTAGTTTAATTTAAAAATGTGTTTTATGTGTTGACTTCCTATGCCATTAGCCTGTCATTTTCTGGACCTTCAGTTCTTAATGTCTGGCGCATGCAGCATCCTTTTCAACGGTGGGCACTTGGCAGGAGAAAAATATCAAGTTGCTGTAGGAGTTTATAAAAGTTTCTGTTTTTTGAGATAAGGAAATGATTTGCAGCTTCTGAGTACATTTTGAATATTATCCTGCTTTAATTGTATCTTTATGATCCAAAGCCAAGACTTCCCCAACCTGTACATAAAGATTCTAAGCATAGAGAATTTTTAGAAGGACTTATTTATGTGTATGTAAGTATGTGCACAGCATGTATGTATGTGCACTTCGTGTCTGTGTCTGGTGCCCAAAGAGGGCAGAAGACAGTGCCAGATCCCTGGGAATTGGAGTGACAGCCTTTTATGAGATGCTTTGAGGGTGCTGGCAACCGAACCTGGGTCCTCTACAAAAGCAGCAAATGTTCATTACTTCTGAATCCTCTCCAGCTCCAAGAGTTTTTTTAATACTACTAAAGCACAGAGGTTTGAATCAGATAAGTACAAAATAAATTAACTAGGTTTATGAAGTAAACATGCCTTGGCACAAAACTAAAATGGATAGCCTGTATTATGGTCTCAGCTATGAAGTACCTAGAAATCAATCCCACGTTTATATTAATAGAAATCTATCACTGGTTATATTCATATAAGATTACAAACTAGACAATAATTATTCAGTACTCAAGAGATATTAATAACCTTTACAAAAAGTTTTTATCCTTCTATGGGGTACCCACTGTGCCTGAAAAATATATTAATATGTAAGCTGGGCTATCATTGAGTAACAACATATGATATAAGAAGATCCTATGCATGTACAACCTTAAAACAGCAGCAGTACATTCATTTAGTTGCATTTATTCAGTTTGGAGGCAGTCTCTTCAGATAGTCCAGGCTTTCCTCAGATCCCTTGTGTGATCTTCCTGCCCTTTCTTATTCAGTGGTAGGATCCAGGGGGTCACCCACATGTCTGTTTTATGAATTAATTTTCCTCCCCAAGAGCTTGCTGTGTATGATTCCATGCACTTAGTGAAGAAAAACATTATTAAAACAGGTGTGGTGCTACTGGCCTGTAATCCCAGCACTTTAGAGGCACAATGAATAACAGTTCAGTGTCATTCTCAGCCATGTAGCATAGCAGTTCAAGGCCAGCCTGAACTACGTGAAACCCTGCCCCATCTCTCAAAAAAAAAGAAAAGGAAAAACAAACAAACACAAAACAATGAAAGAAAAGAAAAAAAGAAAGGAAAAGAAAACCTTTCATTATATTTCCATCTTCTAGAGTCTTAGATGACTCTCTCTGTGTGTGTATGTGTGTGTGTGTGTGTGTGTGTGTGTTTTCAGATTTGTATGTGTAACTATGGTTACATGATTGGGTTCTGAGGACAGTGTTGGGTGCTGCCCCTGCCTTGTGCCTTCTTTGATGCACAGGGCTCCTTGTTACTTCACTGTGAGAGGTTTAGCCATAGCTGTTCTCTAGCCTAGGCTTTAGGGATGGTTTCTAAGTGGAAATGGAACACATGTGGTAAAAAAAAAGTTCAGAATTAGTCTGGCTTGGTGGTTTACACCTTTAATGCCAGCCCTTGAAAGCCACCAATGATGAGTTTGAGACCAGCCTGGGCTACGTAGTACGCCTATATCTCAACGAAACAAGATAGAGTCATAAAATTGGATCTGAGTGAAGAAGTAAAATCTGCTATGGCACAGATCCAGTCAGCCCTGAACACTGTTGGCAATGAGCTCTGCCAGGTTTTCGTAAGATCTATGCATTGCTGTGAAAATACAAGCAGGAGTCACTTTTGTAGCCGGCTTGAAGGCATGGGATGTTATGAATGTCAATGTTGGCTGAAATGAAGTACTGGGAGAGTAAATGGACAGTCTAGTTAACTTGCAGACTAACTTACAGGTCATTTCCCATAGACGAACAGAGGCAGGTTCTACTTCCAGCTTAAAAAAATAAAACCAAACCAACCAAACCAAGCCAAACTGAGTGAAACAAAACAACTTGTGTCTTTTGGTTGTCAGAACAAATGAGTCCGATCCCATTACAAATAAAATGCTGTTCCTTAATCATTTTAGTAATCATAACTTAATGGCCCTCAAATATGTTTCATTTTTTAAAAAGCTTTCAATAAAACATAATCTAGCACTTGAGATCTCTCCTTGCTTGCTTGCTTGCTTCCTTTCTTCCTTTCTCCAGTCCTCCTCTCCCCACCTTTCTTTCCCTCCCTTTTTTCTTCCTCCTTCCCTCTCCCCTCCCTTCTCTTTCTCTCTTTCTTCCCTCTCTCCCTCCCCCC
The DNA here is from genome assembly GCF_008632895.1 of Mastomys coucha. Lineage (NCBI taxonomy): Eukaryota > Metazoa > Chordata > Mammalia > Rodentia > Muridae > Mastomys > Mastomys coucha. Next base: position 77,387,055 of record NW_022196914.1, on the reverse strand, counting down.
CCCCCCCCCCCCCCCCGGCTTAGAATGAATTGGCTTTTACTTTAGATATCTTATCTATTCCTGAATGTTTACTGTTAACTGACCCGTAAGAAAAACCCCATTTAATCATGACCACTGAGAACTCACTATGTAGTCCAGGCACTAATGATCTGAAGTCAGTTCTGTTCAGCCTCTCTGGCTCACTATCCTTTCCCATATCTCTAGCAGCAGCTTCACATGTACATCTGAAGCCCAGAATCCTCTAGAATTCCTTTAACTTTTGTGAGGTGAAGGACTAAGTTGAAAAGAAAAAAAAAAAGGAAAGAAAGAAACAAAACAAAAACCAAAACTCTGCTGTGATTAAGTGGACAATTTGTTACAGCTTGCATGCACCTGCTGAGGACATCCCAATCGTTGGCCCCATCTTAGTCCTTCTTTCTTCCTTTTCCTGTTTCTGTTTGCCCAGTCTGTTGTTTGTAGTGTTAATGGACACAGGTTGCTAGAGTTGTTCCTGGAGTGGCATATTTTCTTCATGGATTTGAGTAAATAGAAGGATTTGGTTTTGTGAGATTAAAAAAAAATCCATCCATCCATCCATCTCATGTGTGTATATATGTGTGTGTGTGTGTGTGTGTGTGTGTGTGTGTGTCTGTGTGTGTCTGTGTGTAAGTGTCTGCCACAGCAAGTGTACAGTGGTCAGAGGAGAACTTGTAGGGCTGTGTTCTCTTCACACGTCATCAGGCTTGGAGGCAAGTGCCTTTACCCTTTGGCTGAACCATCTTGCTGGCCCTTATGATACCTATATTCATACATATTTGGTAGCTTCAAACCTTACATTCTTTTCTTGGATTCTTAGTTCATAGCTACGGCTCTGTCCTGACAAAGCAGCGTAAGTGTCATACGTAGAGCCATCTGTCATTTTGGCAGATGGCTACGCTTAGGTGACTAGAACTTGCTGTGTTGATCAAAGTTATGCTTTTGGAAACTCGTTTTCCAACTGTGGTTTCATGATTCACTTTTTTGGCTTTTGGAGATAGGGTTTTATTTAGTAGTAGAAGCCAACCTGGACCTTACTTGGTGTATAGCCTAGGCTTGTCCTAAATTCATGGCCTACTTCCTGCCTCAGTGTTCACAGGTTTGGCCTATACACACTACCGACTTTTCTAGAGTAGAGAAATCTGAACAGACTGTAGGGCTTGATGAGAAAGGCAGGGGGCTTGGGATTTTATATGTAGCTTGGTGTAACTTCCTTCACTTGTAAATTGTTTATTTTATTTGAATATGAGTTGAATGTTCTTCCATCAGGAACAGGAAAGCAACATTTTGCTAAGCTAAATTTTAATGAATACATCAGGGTGTTTTTGTAGTCACTTCACATTTTCAACCTGTGTGGTAGTATTTAACTTTATGGATAGCAGAATTTGTTATCCAGGGTGTTGATAACTGCCTCACTACGGTAGAAATGAAGTTTAGCATTTAGGTTGTTTTATGTCTCTGGTTGCGTGTGGGCATGGCACTCAGAAGTGGAGGTCAGAGGATGACTTCTGGGCCTTGTTCTCTCCTCCTGCTGTTGGGATTTGGGCATCAAACTCAGATGGTCACATTTTCAAGCCAAGCCTTTGTAAGCCTGAACCATCTCGCCCATTCATCCTTTTAAATTGCATATAAATAAGTTTGAGGAGATGGGAGATGGCTTAGCTGCAAAATTGCCTAGGAGCTGAGTTCAGATTCTTTTTACTCACATTAAAAATCCAAGTACTGGAACACAATCCTGTAACCCCAAGTGCTGGGAGTGAGGGTAGAGGAAGTAGAGACAAATTAATCTATGGGGCAACCACCAGCGTGAGTTCCGCATTCAGTGAGACACTGCATCAAAATATAGGGTAGAAGACTGCAGAGATGGCTTGGTAAGGCATGCACCGATCAGACCTGAAACTGGTTTCCAGAACCCATGTTGGGGGCTCACAACTACCTAACACCAGTCTAGAGGATCTGAGTCCTCCTTTGTCTTTGGTGGACATTTTCCTGATATCTACCCTTCCAACACTCACATATACACATAATTAACAGTAAAAATAGGGTGGAAGGTGATTGAGAGAAGGCACCTATTGTCAACCTCTGGCTTCCACAGGCGTATGCAAACTACTGTACCTTTTTGCCCATGCATGCATGCATCCTCTCTCCTTGGACATAAGTACACAAAATTGCCTTTCACAGCACAGAGACAATATGTGCTTGCCTATATCTCTTTAATCTTGCTGTTATAAAATTAAGCCTAGAGGCCTTATACTATTTAAAATTTTCAAATTAGGTCATGTAAATGTTGCATTGGACTTTCGATTCCTAAGAAAGCTTCCTTAACATTAGTTAATGGTAAGATAGATTGATATTCCACTAATTATTTAGGTGTGGACCAGAAGTGGTCACAGAGTGATAATAGTATTTTGATGTTAGTAAACTGTTTTTCTGTGATTTCTTACATCTGAATGACAGCCTCTTTTTTTTCTCCCTTCCTGAGCGAATATTGGAACATATGGTCTAATAAGCGTGTGTACATCAGGGAGGGTAGGATAGAAGGCTTCAAATCAGGACTGACCTGGAAAAGCTTGGGTCCTGGGTTTTTGTGGCTCAGGAGGGGGAAGGGCTGCAGGGGCATTCTAGAAGCCCTGGAAAGTAGAGTGCACATTGACTGCAAAATGCAGAATCCCCCAGGAAGGGGCTGGGGACTTTTCCATGGTCAATGCAGCAGGGACTCAGATTGAAGCCCCCCAGCCTCTTAGGCACTGCCTTCCAGTGGGTGGCACTGAACTGTGAAGACACATTTACTGTGAGCAAGTGTTGAACCCTTCTCAGATGGTCCATCAATCTCAGAGCACCGTAAATACATTCCCCCCCCCTGCTATTTCACAAGGACACTGAGGATTAATTAAATTGGGAGGTAGCAGAGCTGTTTATCACGTTCTCAGGTTCTTCCCTTACTCACCCAGTTTACACCTGTTTGTTGAGTTCAAATCCTTATGAGGAAACTACACCAGGCATCCTAGTTGGGACAACAAAGATGGATGTTTAGCTTGACTTCTGCTCTTTTGATTGTGTGTGTGTGTGTGTGTGTGAGCCGAGGCACATGTGTGTGGAGGTCAGAGGACAGCTTTGTACAGTTAATTCTCTTCTTCCACCTTTGTGTGTACTTTAGATAAAAGGTTTCAGAGGTCAGGCACGGTGGCAAGTGCCTTTACCAACTCAGAGAACTTAGGGTGCTGTTTTAAGACATAAGCTAATGTTTTAATGAGTTAGTGTCTAGCCTTCAACTTTACTCACATAGTCATGATAATAATAAATATAACATTAATGATAAAGCCTTATTAGCAAGATGGTTGTAGGGAAGGGAGGGACTGGGACATGCTGTAGATGGCACGACTTCTTCCTGGACCTCTTGGGGATTGGGACAGGAGTGTGTGCTATCTCTGTCTTGGGTGCTGGGTCTACCAGCCATTTTAATGGCTTGTACTGCTGGTAGTTCTGCCTCCCAAAGATGGCTGTTTGTAGTGTCCCCTGCCTCAGCTGTGTGTCTTACTTAACAAACAGTTGCTGTAGACTACTTTCTCAGAAATATGCATTTTGTAATATCCTTCCTAGGTCCCTGCATTTAGTTTAAACATGTTATTTGGAGTAGATTAGAGAACACAGTAAATAAGCCAGTGTTTCTGGAATGCCAGCCTTGCTTGTGGGGAGCCACACAGCACTCAGCACACAGAAGTATGTATGCTATGACCCATGTGTATAATACTACCTTCCTTAGCCAATGACAGGCCATCCACCTTCACTCTGGTTTAATTGCCATAATTTTCTTGTTTATTTTATTCTAATTTCAGTAATAAGTTGGCTTTCTGGCTTGATTGGCTCAGGGCTAACTCTTGTCTTCCAGGATTTGTTTTTGTTTTTGTTTATTTGCTGTGTTATTTATTTATTTATTTATTTATTTATTTATTTATTATTTCCTTTATCTCTTGCCTTTCATGTCAGAGAGAGCTGTTCTCCCAGGGCACTGCAGAACAGCTTCCTTCAGCTCTGGTCTTTCTCCCTTTCCCATGTCCGGGTGCCTCCTGTCCCCTGTACCACCCCTAGAATCAGGAGTCAGGAATAAAATGAGCCATTCCTAAGTTAACCCTCTCTATTTTGTGTGAGGGTCTGGCTGTGTAGCCAAGGTTGACTTCTCCATAGACTTTCCTAATTCCTGGGATTATAGACAAGTGCCAGTGTGCTCAGTCTAGCAGGGACATTTCTTGGATAACATTTCTGCCACAGTGAGGGTTTTCAGGTCTCTGTTTTATCACAATTCTTTTTGGCTTAAGGAAATCTAGAAAGCAGTTGGCTTTATCTTAGGCAAATAGAGGAACTGTGCTGTGTGAGAATAGTTCACCCTAACCTAGCATCTTCTCAGAATACCCTCCTCTGTTACAGTGTTCATGGGGAACTTTTGTAACCAATATCAGTGAGTCTACCGAGGCCTCAAAGGAGCCTAGAGAGCTAATAAGCATTGCATAAAAAGAAGGTTCACAATAGGAGTTTCTTCAGAAATGACATAATGAACCACCCCTTTCCAACATACATCTAGGGGATAATGATAGAAAAATGTTTAATATTGCATAATTCTAAAGATCACATAAAACTTTTATGGTATCCTTGACTTAGGTTTCATACCCACAGATTTATATGATATAAAGGATGTACTGATGGGAATTATTAACTACTAATGTGAATTAGGAATTAAATTATGAGATAATTCTCATCTCCAGGTAAGAGGAAGTTATGAAAGTTCTCAGGATTTACATTATGTCTTGAGAATAATTATGACTTGTCTCATTTCTCTTTTGTCCCTTGGTTAGTAGAGAGGATGGCAAGAGTGACAGTAACTTGCTATGTAGTTCAAGATAAGCTCAGATTCATTAGGTAGCCCAGGGTGGCCTGGAAACTGCAGCTATCAGCTAGGAAAATTAAGGATGTCACCATATATTAATGGTGAAAGTGTAGCCCAAAGTACTGAGAAGAGAATGGTGGTTCAGGTATCTTAATCTTGAACAACAGTGTTCTTCAGGTCTGCTTCCTTATTTGTGACAACTAGAAACAATGTTTAGATTCAGGCACCTTTTCTTGATGAGTTCTTTGGGGGTGCTATGTGGTTTTTGAGGGAAATATAATCCTCCAGGAATGTGTACTCTGAAACTGTAGGATGGCTACTTGCTCATTTTCCTTACCCCATCTATTTTGCCTGCTCTCTCAGCCTTGATTTCCTTGGCATTTGCAGATCATACCTTCAGTTATACTGCAACAAGCAAGCAAACTGGGAAATTAGAGCTACTTAATTCTATTGAGCTTTGCTAATTCCCCTTTTCTGTTCATCTTGGTGGGAACCTCTACTCCATTAATCCACTCATGGAGTCAGACGGAGGCATCATCTGGGTGCTACCTGGTAACATTGTATTCATTATTTTTCTGGTTAGTGGGTCAAAATACCCACTAAAAGAAACACAGGGAAAGAAGAGTTCATTTTGGTTCGTGGGTGTCCTCCCATCATGGTGGGAGGACATGGTGGCAGGAATGGGAGGTAGCTGCTGATGTTTGTAGTCAGCAAGACAGTGATGGAGACTCAGAGTGATGAGTATCCAGCATGAAGCTGAGCCTCCCATATCTAGGCTGGATCTTCCTACTTCTCTTAACCTAATTGAGAAAGTCCCTCACAGATCTACCCAGAGGTCCATATACTAAGTGAGCCTAGATTAGTGGTTCTCAACCTATGAGGGCAGGGACTGAATGAGCCTTTCATGGGATTACCTAAGACATGGCTATTTACTTTCTGATTCTTAACAGTAGCAAAATTACAATTAAGAAGTAGCAACGAAAATAATTTTATGGTTGACAACATGAGGAACTGAACTGCATTAAAGGATGTACTGAAGGATGAACTAAAAGATGTACTAAAGGGTGTAGTATAGGATGTAGTAAAGGATGAACTGAAGGATGAAGTAATGCACCACTGCTCTACATCCTCTCAAGTTGATAATTGTGTATTCTCTCTTTGGTCTCTACTTCAAGTAAACAAACTTGAGAGAACTCTTAGTGGATCTTTTGTTACCTCAGCATAGAAGTGACACGCACTACTTCTGTTATTGCAGGGTGGTGGTCACATTTTCTTGTAGATCTGGGCAACTCTAGGAGTTGTAGGAAAGGCAGCATAAGACCCCGTGGTCAATATTTCTACATCTGAATCTGATACTACCTAAAAAGGTTACAATTTCTGAATACTTCATAAGGTTGGTGACAAATATTTCATTTCTTGTGCTGGTAAATGTTTATCCATCTTTGCCCACCTCAGAAGTCTGGTACTGTACAAGGTGCCTGTCTTTCCCACTAAGGGAACACAGATGACCATCACAGTCCTGCTGGTTTTAGTTCCTCGAGGACAGTCAGTGACCCGTAACAGAGGTCCATCCTCCATTGCTGCCACTTCTTGCCTTGGGTCTCATTGCCTTTTCCAGATTAGTCTCTCCCTTTCCAGGTTTGCTTCATCCCATTTCACTCAACCCATAACACAATAGTCTCTCTCAGGTACCTACAAGATCATGGCACCTCCTCTTTTGGCTCTTTCAAGTTGCTCTTGATCTAAGAGTCAAATCCAACTTCATTGTGACACTCAGATATACCTCAGATCTGACATAACCACGCCCCCTTTATGTGGGCTTGTGCCATGGTGCACATGTGGAGGGCAGCCTGAGAGATTGCATTCTCCTCTATTACCATGTGAGTTCTGGGGATGAAACTCAAGATGATAGGGTTTTACCCCCTCAGTGAGTCCTCTCAATAGTCCTTGAACCACATCCTTGACCATTTCAGCTTCAACTCATCAGTCTCCACCACTTTGTTACTCTTATTATTTATGTCAATGCCATTTTGTTTGTGACATGATCTCAGTTAATCCAGACTAGTCTGGAGCCCACTGTTTATAGCCCAGGATGGCCTTTCTTGTGTCATAGGATTATAACTTACATGTAGTTTGCTCTAAGATTGTTTTTTAGAAAAATAGATGTGTTATTTATTTATTATTTTTACATTTATTATTTATTTTTATTTCATGTGTATGGATGTTTGTCTGCATATATGTGTGGGCACTACATTTGTGTCTAGTACCCAAAGAGGCCAGAAGAAGGTGTCAGATCTCCTAGACCTGGAATTATGGATGGTTGTGAGCCATCATGTGGGTGTAGGGAATTGAACCCAGGTCCTCTAGAAGAGCAGCCAGTGTTCTTAACTGCTGAGCTGTTTCTCCAGCTCCTCCTCTAAGAATTCTTCCCAAGATTCTGCAATCAAAATGCAAACATCTTCCCATGTTTCTGATATAGTCATCTGAAGTTAATGATGACATCATTAATAATTATATGATGATATAATAAATGTATGATGACAGTGATTAATAATGATAAAAGTTAAGTTTTTATTGGTTGCTTTTTTTTTACTAGCTTTATGTTACTACTGTAGTTCTAATGTGTGCTGTGTTCAAGTTTCATAGTGATAGTGATGGCAGACTGTGGCTGAGGAGCAGTAAGTCCTCCACCTTCCTGAGGGACTGATGTCACTGTGCGACTGACCGGGTTACTCCTGAGAGTAGGGTTGCTCAAGTGCAGGTAGAGTTTCTCTCTCTCTCTCTCTCTCTCTCTCTCTCTCTCTCTCTCTCTCTCT
>NW_022196914.1:77339429-77379332 GCF_008632895.1 Mastomys coucha | reverse complement strand
TCTCTCTCTCTCTCTCTCTCTCTCTCTCTCTCTCTCTCTCTCTCTCTCTCTCTCTTTCCTTTTGATTCATGCCTCTTGTCTCTGGCCATGGGTGATGTATCATGAATTGCCCTTATGAGATGCCTGCATTAGCTTGGATTTACAGTCTCTTGAATCACAAAGCAAATAGATTACTCAGTCTCACATATTCTGTAACAGTAACACAAAAGTGACCAAAACACACCATAAAGAGCAGAGTTTACATTACGCTTAGTGCAGTGTCCTCTTTGTATAAAGCAAGGGCAAATAAAGAGATGCCCCAGTGTTTGAGAGCACTGGTTGCTTTTCCAGATGACCTGGTGCAATTCCCAACACCTACATGGTAGCTGACAAATACCATGATTCTAGTTCCAGAGGAATCTCACACCTAATTCTGACCTCCATGGGCACACAAGGCACCCAGATCTACGTGCAGGCAAAATACCTGTACACGTTTAAAAACAGACAAAGGAAAACTATTTCATCAAGGCTTTTGATTGAAGGCGTGGGTGGTCTTGGGACTTTACTAGACAGGTTTACCTGTGAAATATTATCTTTGTTCTCATGATTGCTTTTCTTATTTTTGTAGATGGTGTGCTGGGTAATTTTATGTCAACTTGACAGGAGCTAAAGTCATCTGAGATGAGAGAACCTCAATAAAAAAAAAATGTTTCCATAAGATTGGGCTGTAGGCAAGCCTGTAGAGCATTTTCTTAATTAGTTGTCGATGGGTGAGGGCCCAGCTCACTGTGGGTGATGCCCCTGACTGGTGGTCCTGGGTTCTATAAGAAAGCAGACTGAGCAAGCCAGTAAGCAGCACCCCTCCATGGCCTCTGCATCAGCTCATGCCTCCAGATTACTGTCCTGTTTGAGTTCCTGCCCCAACTTCCTTGAAGAACTGTGATGTGGAAGTGTAAGCCAAACAAATCCTTTCTTTTCTAACTTGCTTTTGGTCATGGTGTTTCATCACAGCAATAGTAATCCTAACTAAGACAGGAGTATACAAATTAATACTGGTTTTCTAGCTCTGTAATCAATTGACCGACAGGTTATTGTCTTTTAAAATTCAGTGTAACTTGACCAGTTATTTTCATGTCTTAAAAGCACCAACTGGGCACCCTCTTAGGAGCTTATTCATCACAACACAGCACTTAAAAGTTATTTATAATTACTGTTTGTACATTTGTGTTCATCTTGACTTTAACTTGGACTATATATTCTAATGTGTGCTGCTAAATCACTAGCCCAGAAAGAATCAGGAGCTCTTAAGATTTTTAGTTTAAGGGTTTTGGGGACCTCCCATGGAGATTCTTCATATAATTTAAACATCAGTGCTCTTAAAGAGATTATCAAATTAAAGTGTCAAGAAGTAAGTTCATACCCCACCATTTTTGAGACAGGGAAATTTGGAACTCAGTGTAGGCTAGGCTGAACTTTAACTTGAAGTCCTCTTGCCTCTACCTCACATGTACTGGGATTGCCCTTGTGAGCATCATGTTTTGCTTGAAAGGAGTTATTTTAATTACTTTTGGTTTCTTGAGACAGTGGCCTGCTATGTCAGCTCAGGTCAACCCCTGGCCTTCTTTCTCAGCCTCTCAAGAGCTGGGATCACAGTCTTGTGCCAGTGGGCCATATTGAACCACATTTTAAATGCCTCTTGGTTGTTGTGATTATAAATTATTCCTAGGGACTAGATCCTCTCATTGATTTTTAGAAGGCGTATCAAGATTTGAATGAATGGAAGGCTAGTTTGGCCTGTCTTTTCCTGCCATTTATTACTTTCTGATGGCTTAAGACAGTGTTTCACTCCATAGAGCATCCTCACCAGATTTTCCATATAGTGTAGGCTTCCTGGGAACTTGTGGTGATCCTTCTGCCTCAGCCTCTCAGGTTCTGGGATTACAGTTTCAAGGCTCCACATGTAGTTTTCTCAGTCTTTATTAATTTAACACTGTAGTTCCAAGATTTTCCAGGCAGGCAAAAGGACAAATATGCTCAGGCTTTGTTTTGAATCTTTGCCTTGTTCTGAAGCCAGTAGAAAATCCAGCCTATCCCTGTATTGGCAATTGTGCAGACTGACGAAGAACATGTTCAGTGTCTAAGGGAATACATAGAATAATTCTAAACATCTTGTTTATTATGTTCTTGTCCATGTTGCCTATGGTTTTACAGTTATACATACTTGTTTCAAAAAAGTCTTAGCAATTCATAAGCAAACAAAGTGAAATTGATTATAAATTTATCACCATAAGATAATGTATGCATTGTTGAATGTATATTCCTTCAGCACTTTCCCATACACCCCTCCTTCATAGATACACTTAGCTCTGTTTCATACTTTTACTTGTCAAATATAAAGGTTTATTATTATACTTATTATGTATAATGAGTGGTGGCTCTTGCCTCTAATCCCAGCATCTAAGAAGCTGAAGCAGGAGGATTACTTTGGTTTCAGAGTCAACTAGGGCCATGTTGTAATACTTGGTCTCAGGGATACAACAGTAAATAATAAAGGAATATCATTAATCTAAAGTGGCATTTTTGCTGGAGAGATGGCTCAGTGGTTAAGAGCACTGACTGCTTTCTCAAGGTCCCGAGTTCAAATCCCAGCAACCACATCGTGGCTCACAACGATCCGTAATGAGATCTGAAGCCCTGTTCTGTGGTGTCTAAAGATAGCTACAGTATAGTTACATATAATAAATAAATCTTAAAAAAAAAAAAAAAGCCGGGCAGTGGTAGTGCATGCCTTTAATCCCAGCACTTGGGAGGCAGAGGCAGGCAGATTTCTGAGTTCGAGGACAGCCTGGACTACAGAGTGAGAGTGAGTTCCAGGACAGCCAGGGCTACACAGACAAACCTTGTCTTGGGAAAAAAAAGTGGCATTACTTTAAGGGGCATCAGAACACATGACCCTCCCCCTTCTGCTAGTGTTCTCAGGACAGCGCATGTAGGTATGTCAAATGTGGAGTATTTTACAATTTTTACCACTTACATGAGAGCAAAGTTGGATACATTAATTTTCGATTTTTGTTAGGCAATTGAAAGTGAAGGTGAATAATTTTCTTGTTTATTTTGTTTCTACATTTGATAAAAATCTTTTTGAGGGGTTCTTAACCACATGCTTCAAGGCAGTGTATCTGTTCTTCTACTAGACATTTGGTGTCCTTGAAGAGTTTTCTCCAGGTGACTTTAGGAACCTTCCTTTTAACCACACCTTGACAAAATAACTTCTCATCTTAGAAACTGGAACCTCATTTCCAGACTATGTAGTGTGTATGAAGAAATCAGCTCCCAATTACAGAAGTGGAATTAGAATACCATATTGAGATTACCACATTGACCGTAATATGAAATATATGCTCAGGTTGGCCAGAAGTAGTGGTGTGAATGTGACCTTGGGGTAACAACCAGTAGTCCTTAGAGAAAACAAACTCCCAAGATGGTTCAAGTCCACAGTAGTCCTTCAGGCCTCCTGACAGAATGAACTAGGTTATAGATGATTGCTGGAGTTTGGGCAGCTCAGCAAATTGAATATTTATTAGACACATTTCATAAAAGTAAATGGGTAGGTCTGTAATTAGCATGCTAAATGTGCACTAATTCATTATTATTACTTTCTCTAAAAGAGCTAAAATTTGTATATGCTAATCTTTTAATAATTTCTTTAATCAGATTAGTATGCTCATGCCCTTCCATTGGTGCTTGTCCAATTTTATTTTTCTTTGTGTCTCTTTCACTGCATTATTTATAAACTTAAGTTTCAAAAAGTTTATTTGTGTGTGTGTGTGTGCGTGTGCGGGTGTGCATGCATACCCACTTTGGAGTGTGCACAGGATGGTTGGGGATATGGAGGCCAGAGGTTAACTTTGTAGAATATGTCTCTCTTACTTTTCTGTGAGTTCTGGAGATTAAATTTAGATCAACAGGCTTTCTTAGCCAGGGCTTTACCTACTGAGCCATCTGACCAGCCCTAAGCCCCCATTTTTGGTGACAGCCTCTGATGAAGTTTACATTGGTGGCTTGGAACCTTACACCTTTCCCTGTCCTACCTCCCAAGGGCAGAGATCACAGATATCTGCCCCCTCCACCCCACTTCCAAACATTTTATCTTTAGTCATAAATTATTTTGATTTTTAAAATAACTCTGTGTGTGTATGCTTGTAGTCCCAGAATCACAATTTGATATATTTTTTGCGTATGAAAAGTCCAGGCTTTAGTGTGCTTGAGATAAAGATTTTGTGATTTTTAAGAGTTGCCTTGGGAACTAAACATTTAAAAATTTTTTTCACTTGTATGGATTTGTTATTATTTTTCACTGTGGCATCATCTTGATGTATTTCTGCTAGATGATATTTTAAAGGTATGATTTAGATGAAAAATATATGCTATTAATTGTTATGAATTATGTGATTCTTATACATTAAATCAGTACAAGAGCACATAGACGACTTAATGCTTATGATGAAGAGTATATATTTTGTGCAGTGAGAAATAACTGCATTTAATGAGCTTAGAATACACAATGAAGCTGAGGAATCAGGAGTGCAGACTGTAGGAGTCATTACATTTATTATCTTATTTTTAAGATTTGTCTGGTTACTGTATGACAGTGGTGAAAAGAACATAGTGTAAAGCAGAAATCACTTAAGGCTAGAAGTTCATCTCATACTAATTGAAAATGGGGTGAATTCAGAAACTGGCCTAAAGTTTAAATTGGAACTCCAAGGTTTTTTGTTTCACTGTGACTTGGTTAGGTGGTCAGTCCATAATCTTCTTTTTGAGAAGATGGAACATCTAAGGTAACTATAATCATATCTGAAACACAGTGGGTCTTGTCACCACTGGCAGCTCCTTGGACTTGGAACTTCTTCTGCAGCGGGGGCTACAGACTGTTGTGAGCCCCATGTAGTAGTCAGGCACCAAACCCAGGCCTTGCAAGAGTGGCCAGTGCCTTTAATCACTGGGAGAACCATTTGCAGTAAAATTTTGGGGGAAACTTGTGTATCTGTCCTTCCTTAACACAAAAGAGAAAAAGAGAAAGGCTCATGACACAAGAATAATTATCTTCCTTTTTCTTTTTTCCTCCCCAGTATTTATTTTGAGGCTTGCGATGTCGTCTAGGCTTACCTCAAACCCATTGTGTAGCTCAGATTAGCCTCACACTGTCCGAGATCCCCTTGCTTCCAAAGGGGTATCCATGTTCTTTTGGTTTGGAAAGCAGGACACAGATGTCCTTGGATATTGGGTTCTGTGGGAAGAGGGTAACAGCTGAGTCCTGTCTGTCTTGCTGTACTTGGACTTTATCTGTTTCAGGGCATGGCACCGAGAAGTTGTGTGTGCTTGCAGTGGCTGAGTGAATGGCAGACCTTTGCCTAAGGAATGTGGGTGTTGGAAGAACTGGAATCTTCAGAAACATCAGCATCATGAATGGTTATTTAATTTTCAGAGTGTTAGTATGAATGTTTTCCAAGTTGGTTCAGTTTCATGGCTGCCTCTGTTCCCCAGTTAGCAGAGAGAAGTATAGAGGTAAAGAGTGAGATGAGAGGAAACTGTGTTCTGTCAATCTACTCTGATATCATCACCACTCTGGACTCCTTCCAGGAGTTCTGGAGAACATGTGGGCACCTGAATTATGGCAGCACTGTCCCTTTATTAGCAAAAGAAATCACATTAGATCTAGTTCAGATGTCCCGCGAGTCACCTGATCTGATTTTGAAAGGCAGGTGCAGATAGATTCTGGAGGCTCTGTGATGGGCCTCTTTATTCAGAAACTACCTGATAGACTGTGCCGTGTAGTTTGAGTGATGCTAGGTCGCTGGGATTCAGAGTCTTCAGCAGCCCTTCAGGCCTTTTACTCAACATTCATCTGGTTTTCTTGATAGGATAACGTCACCATTGGATAAGTTTCACTGACCACATACTCACAGAATCTTTGAGAACTGATGAAACAAACAGTACTAAATGCATCTCCATTGTTCAAAGTCCAACCATAGGCATTATGGCGAGAGAAGCGAGACTTTCAGATATGGTCAGTGGTTCAAGTCTCCTCCTGTACTGTAGGAGAAGCTAGAGGCACCAGTATAAACTTAAGAGGGAACCGTGTGTCAAAAAAGGTGACAGAAAAGCCCGCATTAAAATTTGTTGTCTCTTAGCTACAAAGAGAGTTAGACTCTTCAAACTCAGCTGTATGAAGGTGAAGGTCTCTCTAAGTTTCATCTGGCCTCTGATGGTCCAGTGTGTGATGGTCACAGCTCTAAGTTTTGTACACCAGGAGTTTACATGAAAACATCGTTTTCCTTGACTGCTCTGTGGTTTCCCAGTCTAAATTTTTGTTTGGCTTTTTATCTTCCTGTAATGCAGTAAGTTTGTATACTTAATTGGATCCACTATAAGGAAGTAAACAACTGTGTTCTAAATTTACCAAATAAAGCTTTAAGGCAATTATTTAAATGAGTAATAATTAGAGCTCACACTTAACTTTCTTCTTCTTTTAAGTGTTTGAAATCTTTGGGCTGTTTCTTATATTGAATAAGATGATGTTTGTCATCATTTTTAAAACATTATGCTTCCTCCCAATGGGAAGCATGTTCAATTAATGTGATAATGCTTATTTAGCTTTTGTATTATGCATTTCTAGCCATTCCTATTTATCTTGCAAAAATCTTCTCCAGATAATCATTACATTTATAATCCTCACTCTCAAACCTGAGGCAGCACCTGAGGCCTGTCAACACTCACTGGAAACTTTTTGCTGTTTCTGGAGTTTGTGAATTTTTTTTTTTTAATCTCTGAGTCAGTGGAAATTCCCCAGATGATGCCAAGGAGAATTTATTCTTACATTAGAATTTATATTAAAAAGGAATTGATATCCAAGTCTTACATGTTCAAATATTAATTTCCAGCAGGGTTCCTACCTTTTATTTTTTAATATCTGCTGAATTCACAGTATGGATTTTTAATTTTAGAGTTCATACCCATTAGAGATCTAATGTTGCTCCATGATTTTCTTAGAAGAAAGATCAGGTGGAAAGTGGCTCCCTCTTTAATCATAGGAGATTGCTTGTGGATATAGGATCAGGTGGGGAAGGGGAAGAATCAGTGTGGTTTATGGGGTGGTTTTCACAGGGGATGTGGAGTGAGGTTCAGTTGCTAAACATTCAGTATGCGAGTAAATTTCCTACCTGGGATAACACTTTCAATTCTTAGCACAAATATAATATGCTTCTTATTTGTCTTTGTTTAAATCTTAATTCGCTCTTGTTGGCGTAGCTTTTGTCAGTGATGCAGTACACACATGGCATTCTAATTGTGTGGCTATATTTAAAGTTTGAAACATCATTTCCCAGGTGCCTTTGATCAGTATGATTGGTTCTCTTAAATTTAGACAGTTTATGAGATTGCCAAACAGATGAAGTTAGCCTGAAGACCATTAAAGAATGAGTTTGATTAATGACTCCAAAATAAGCTGTTCATTCTGCTGACAGATCTCCCTCTGCTCCCAGAGGAGAGGGGTGCGGGGGTTGGGGGAACCCAGTCAGTGCAGGAGAAGGCTTGTTGTTGCTCAGTGACATGATCAGAGACAAACATCTAGAACTTCTATTTTCCACCGTCATTTTGTTTAAAAGGTTCAAGAATCGACCTTGTTCGAACAGGATTGACTCATGAAAATAATGGGCTTAATTTTGGAGCTGTGATGATTTTTATGGAAACACAAACTACTGCCCTTTTCTTGTTTTGACAGTTGACCTTTTAAACTTAAATAACATGCAATTTTCCTGCATTTTGTTCCAGTTTGTAGAGCAGGTAATTTGGAACATATTCATTGTTAGTTGTACAATGCGTGTACATCTTCACAAATTTCCCTCTGGAATAAAGAAGTGTCTTCCTTTACCATCTAAGGAGAAGCATTTAACATCAGTCAGTCGTTAGTATCATTGCTGTTGCAGGGATGGGGATGGAAGCTGAAGCATCAAGCATGGAGGAAATGCCTCACCTGCCACTCGGGTCCTACTCCTTTTACACTGGAGCTTTGCTTGCTGGTTTTTTTGAGATAAAGTTTCTCTGTGTTTTCCTGGCTGTCCTGGAACTTGTTCTGCTGATGAGGCTGGCCTCAAACTCATAGAGAACCACCTGCCTCTGTCTCCCCAGTGCTGGGATTAAATAAAAAGTCTAAAGAGAATTTATCTGTGTAGTTCATGTTGATGGGGAACTCATGACCCTGCTGCTTCAGTATCCAGGCACCATACCTGGCTTCCCAGACTGGATCTTGTTTAATTTATTTTGTCTATAAAAAGGACAGTAGACAGAGGTTTTTTGTTTGTTTGTTTATTTTTGTTTTTGTTTTTTTTTAATAAGTGTGATACCTTGTAGTTACACAGTTACAATAATTTGACCTGTATATTGTATAGTAATAAATAACTTGACTTGGGGTCACTGATAATGCGTCAGAGGGAAATGATGGCTTTGGTTAGATGAATATGTTTCTGTTTTAGTGGAGCTTTCTAGTACACCAGCTTTAAACTTAGCCTAAGTAATCCCAAGTAACAGGTTTTAGTACTTGCATTACACCAAATCATTTAAAATGAACTTTTAAAATTTTTTTTAAAAGCACTTCAGACAGGACAACAAACAACAACAAGGCCCCTGATTTACTGGAGAGTAAGTACTTAGATGGAGCCACCCCACCCTTTGTCATCTTACCTGGCAAGAGACTGTTGAAAACCCAGAGCTAAAAGGAGGTGGGTTTTTTTTTGAGACAGGGTTTTTTCTGTATAGCCTTGGCTGTCCTGGAATTCACTCTGGAGACCAGGCTGGCCTGGAACTCAGAAATCCTCTTGTCTCTGCCTCCCAAGTGCTGGGATTAAAGGCATGCGCCACCACTGCCCTGCTTATTTTCAAATTACAATGTCAGAGTTCTTTAGTGTTTAGTGCAGCAACAGGGTTAGGGCAGTACAGGAGGGAACATGAAACATAGTAGCTTTTCTTCATGAAATGATACCTTAAAGGCTCCCCCTGTCAGACACAGGGCTGTGTTAGTGACAGAAAGGGGCAGACCCTCTCATCATGGAGCTTATCTGAGCAGATCGACAGACTCAAGTTCATACAAATGGAGAAGGTAACGGCAGATGGTAGTGAAATACAACAAGCTTATCTGGATACAGTCCTCACTTGGCACCTCTGCTGTCTTGTCTGTTCTGAGTTCATAGGTTTGAACTGTTTAGCTTGGACTTCCGTTCATGGAGCTGATAAGGGGTTTTGACTTGCCCTTCTGAGGATTTATAATTTCGAGGCCACAGCTCCATCCTCATTGCATGAATATTTATTGAACCCTTGTCTACTCAGCTCTCTCCACTGTGGAGAACACCATTGTTGGATCCTGAGGTCTTAATTGAGTTCATTTACTACCTGGTCTCTATTCCTTTGACAACAACCCACCTTGGGGACAAATGCCTCCTACTTGTCTGCCCTAGAGGGGGAAAAAAGCCACGTTTTTGGAAGTGGAAGTGTGGACTTAACGTTTATGTTTGTACAGTTCACTGTGTTTGGGAAAGTGCAAGAGAGAAGTAAGTGGTCAGAGTTTAAGAGTTTTTGGAATTACTCAGCGCTTTGTGCGTCTTAGTCTGCTTTTTTGTCTTTGTGTTATAGCAGATTGGCTGTAAAGAATAGGAGATTGTTTGCCTCATGACTTTGTCGCCTGGGAAGCCCAAGAGCATTGCATCTCTTCTGCTGGGCTCCTGGTCAGGCTTTGCTGAATCATATCATGGTGCGAGGCATGGGATAGGGAGGCAGAGGGAATGCAGTAGCTTGGTTTCCATCTTATGAAGACTCTTACATTAATATGCAAATGACATCTTGGGATCCTACCCTATCACCTCATCTAATGCTACTGACTTCAAAAGGACCAGTCTCTAAATACCATTGCCATATGAATTTGACAGTAAGGTTGTATCATACGGACTTTATGGAGTGTGTTCCAATCATAGCACTGGGATTAAAAACGTATTAAATATCTATCCATCCTGATACTTTTCTTAGCTTTTAGAACTTAACATTTCACTTAATTCTCCCCACAGTAATATCAGATCTAGACTACAAAATGAATGCGGTAATAACTTCTTATTAGCTTAGTGGGAGGGATACATGACTCACAATGATGGCAAATAATGAGCGTTTGGTGAATTACTGATAAGAATTGTTGTTAATATGCTGATCGTAAGTGTCTGAAGAGGAACACAGTGGAGGGTAGGAAAACCCAGTCCTCTGGCAGACATTACCGTGGGATCATAGAGTTTGCTCATCTTGAGAACAGGAGCTCTGATGAGTGGGTGTGTACCACTGCTGCACCCAGCCTCTTTTACTGCAAATTCTTTTCTAGGCTCCTCTTTTCCTTTTTTCCCCTTCCTTCCTTTTCCCCTTCCTTCCTTTCTGTTTTCTTTTTCTTTTCTCTTTTTCCTTTTTCTTTTTCTTCTTCTTCCTCCCTCCACTCCCCACCTCTTTCTCTTTCTTTCTTTTTGAGACAGGGTTTCTCTTTGTAACCCTTGTTGTCCTGGAACTCACTATGCAGACTAAGCCTGCCTTGAGCTCACACAGAGCCCCCTGCCTGCCTCTGCAGGGATTAAAGGTTTAAAGATTCACTCAGTACTACTCCCAGCCTTTTACTGATTTTGAAAAATCCTTTTCTCAAAGCCACAGGTTTTTGAGTTTTTTTTTGTGTGTGTTTGTTTGTTTGCAACATTCTTGGGTTGGTAGTAGTTGTGCACCCATGCAATCCTTGCACTCAAGAGGTGTGGTGGCTCATCTTAGTTGTCATTTTGACATGCCTGACACAGGGGACCTCAGTTGAGGAGTTGTCTCCATCAGATTGGCCCTTGGGTGGACACTTATGTGTGGCAGTTTCTTTATTGTTAAGATAGAGGCGTTCTTAGTCCATACTGGGCTGGTATTATCCCTGGACATGTCCTCCCAGATTGTATAAAAATGGTACACAGACAGAGGTGAACCTGGGTCATGTCTGGACTGAGCCAGTAAGTACTGTTCCTCTGCAGCTTTTGGGTCAGGCTCCTACCTCAAGTTCCTGCTTTGACTTCCTTGGATGATGGACTGTAAAGTGTAAACTGAAACAAGCCCTTCCTTCCCCAAGTTGCTTTTGATTATAGTATTTATTATCAGGAGAAGAAAAATAATTAGAACAGGGGACTAAGGCAAGACGACCAAGAGTTTGGTGAGCCTTGGCTGTAAATGAATTCATGGCCAGTGTAGTAGACTACAGAGCAAGCTCCAGCTCAAAAAACCAAACCAAACCAAAATCCCCCAAACAACAACAACAACAACAACAACAACAACAACACTCCAGATCTTAGAATTTGGATTGTGGTTTATTTTTATTTAAGTTATACTTTAAAGAGGGAGAAAGATGTTTGGCAGTTTTCTAGAAAAGAATAATGAGCTGTGTGTGTTTCTGATTTATTGATTCTATAAGATTTTACTGCATTTGTTTCATGGCAGGCACTTGCTAGATGATGGGGATGTAGTGATAAATACAGTAAATATTCTTGGTTTCAGTATGCAGTCAGAAAAAAAAAAAGGTGAAAAAGGAAAACACCAAAATGTTTACAACACTATTGTAGAGAATGTGACATAATAATTAAGAATGTGAACTCTGTGTCTAAGAAGAGTGCAATGAGGGACTGCCCCTGACATTTCCATTTGGTAAAGGGATTGAATGAGCATAAACTCTATTTTGTTGACTACTTGTATAAAAATAGTTAATAGACAGGAGAGAACATGCATCATTGACTGGTGTGGAAGGATTTCAAAGATTGGTGCCAATATGCAAAGTATATGGAAGACATCAGTGACAACATTCAAAGTGATTAGCTATTATAGCACAGTTACATGTTCACACAGGAGAGAGATAGACACAGGGAATGTAATAAAATTAAAGTGTTTATTGTCATAAGTGCACATCCACAAGCCGGTTAAATAGAGTTCTTGTACATTTGTCACCATAGTTTTGTGGTATGAAATTATCATACAAAGTACACACAAATAGAAATGTACATTCACAGACAAGTAGAATCATTAGGATGTTTTTCACCTGAAGCCAGGTACTTAGGATGCTAAAGTAGGAGGACTGTGAATTTCAGGCTAGCCTAGGCTACATGCTGAGACTACCTCAAAGCACAAGGAGAGGGACAGGGAGGAAAGAGGGAGAGGTGGAGGGAGAGGGAGAAGTATGTTAGTTGTTTGTCAGTGTGATGATCAGCCTTGACTTTCAACTTGGTAGGATGAGAATCACCTAGAAGCCTAGTAAAGCATGTCTCTCTGTGTGTCTTTATTTCTAGAGAGGCTTAATTGAGTGGGAGACCTGCTTGATGTATACAGTAGGCTGTGGCCAGGATGCAATACAGGAAGAGGCAGAGGAAGCCCTCTTATGTGGGCACTTTTTCTGTCCCTGGCCAGTGTGATGTGGGCTGCACTGCTCTCCATGGCCTGTCTGCCAGAAAAGACTGCAAACATAACTGTCCTCCATGTGGGGCATCTTGTCACGGAAACACAGAGTCTGACTAATACAATTTCCAAATGTTTTCTCTCTTCTCTAGACTATTGGTCTTTCAATTACCCACTCTATTTGCCTAAGCAATTGTTAGCTCTACAGCCCTAAAATTTTACTCTCAGGGATAACTCTTAGTGTAGAAATTCACAGCTGAAAGGCACAAGGAAGCTCATTGTAAAGAGCCAGTGTTTGGAAGGTTGGACCAAATTTCGAGTTTTAAAGTCTCTGAAGCTCTCTGCGGTCTCTGTTCTGTTAGCTGGAAGGCATACATTTTCCTTTCATTGGGTCCTGAGGTCTCTCTCCAGAGAATGGCTTAAATCTCCAGCTGCCTGACATGTTTATCAAGGTGGCCATTCGGTAAGATTACCAATATCAGTCTCATAGTGTGCAAGTAAGGTGAGCCACAGGGCCTAGGAAAAAAAATCAAAAGTCACTTTAAAAAACAAAATCAATCCTTGTTGAATTTCCAAAAAATTTGGAGTTTGGAGATGTTTATTTAAGCAGATGGCTTTTCTGTTTAGATTTAAATTGAACTTCTAAGAATTCAGGATGGTTTCCATTGATGATTAGGGCTAAGAAAGGTACTGAGCCCTAAGTCATCTGAGTCAAATGATTATTCAATTTTATGTCTTTGTTGAAACTGTCATCTTTTTAAAGCACACTTGTCCCCAGAGGGAGTCAGATTGAATTGCCTCGATTATGCTTTTATGTTAATTTAGCATTTTATTATAGTCTTTCTTGTTCTGTCATATTATTCAAACCTATTAAAAATCCTGAAATTTGAGAACAGTGTAGTTTAGGTCATTTAAAATTAGTTTTGTTTCCGAGATTCCAGAAAGTGTAGAGGGAAGACTAAATATCCCCTGTTCCTCAGATTTCGAGGGTCAAATTTGCAAGCATGCTCTTTAGCAATGGATGATTTATTGTAATTTCAAGGTCTTTAGCCCCTGGGGTGAATGGATGGTACCCAGTACAGGGAATGGTTGTCATGGGAATATATGGCCTAAGATTCTCATTCAAAATGCTAGGTTTTTCTGTAACATTATTCCTATAATGTTATGCTTCCTTCTCACAGTACTTGGAACATAACTCAGCTAGAAACAAGCAACTCTTTGGAGTAACTAGAGTGAATTTGTGGTTGTCCATGGGTGGTTGCCCCCGTGTTTGTAGCTTCTGCAGTTCTTGTTGGCTGAATGATATGCCTGTCACTGCAAAGTAAGCCAAGTGTGTATCCTGGAGAACAAACCTTAAGTATCTCTAAGGACAGAGCTTGAGGATGTTTTGGGGAATAAAGGAACAGGGTGATTCGAAGCAGAGAGGGAATGATTGGAGATGCAGTAACTGTGCATGCAGAATCAACCTTTCTGTTTTTTTTTTTCATGGGATGCCTGGGCAGAAAATGCTGGTGTTGTTGTGAAGTAATGGTCTAGGTTTTGGCCCTCTGACATTAAGAGGCTGTCCATCAGATAACTGTCCTCTTCCTGAAAACTGACTGCCACGCGACAGGTGTCATCTGCAGGCAGCCTCATAAGAGACTCATCCATTACTTAGCTGTCTGACCTCCCCAAATTGGTGATTTTTATCATTGTTATTGTTACTGTGTATGTATGTGGTCTGTGTATGTGAGTGGGCACAGGTATGAAGGTTAGAGGATGACTATTGGCAGTCACCCTCTCCATGCATTGTGAGATCTAGGGATCTCTCTCAGCTCATGAGGCTTTTAACTCCTGAGCCATTTCTGGTCCCCAAATCAGTCAATTTTAAAAGTTAGTAACTGAAAGCAAGTGAAAATAGAACATTTGTTCACATTTCCTTTTTGTTACAGCACAATAGTCTAAGTATTTACTCTTTGAACTTCAACTTTCCAGTTTTAATCTGAATCACTGGGGAAGGTACCTTTCATATAAGGCAATATTGCATTTTGCTTTTTTGGAGGCAGGGTCTTGCTGTATCCTATCATCATATCATATTTGTGATCCTCCTGCTTCAACCCCCCACCCCTCAATGCTGGAGTTGCAGGTGTGTGCTATCATGCCTAACTATAAAGCGCTATAGGAGTTTTAATTTGCTTCATGTTAAGAGGATAGCTTTTGTTATTCCTTTGAGCTGTATTTAGCATTGGCTTAATTTGTTTTCTTAAATCACATTAAATCCCCTCTGCAGTTAGAAGATGTCAAACAGAGGTTGCCAAATCTGCTGTAGGGTGAAGAGCCTGTTTTATTTTATTCAGCCTTTGAGACTGGAGGTACATCAAAGTCTTTATCACTGTATTTGGGATGTGGTCTTTATTGGCCTCCTATGGCTGACTCCTGGCTACATAACTCCCTGTGACTCTTCTTGATGAAATGTGTAGAACTTCAAGACATGCCTATTTTTCTGCTATCTTTGAAAGTGGACTTTGAAAAATTAATTACTTGTTTGAGTTTATAACCACTCACTTTATTACTTTATTTGAATTTTTACTTTCTATGTAGTTACATCTAAAGACTTTTTATTTTTCAGAATGGAACACAGTGTCTTACACATGCTGGGCAAGCTTTAATAAGTAAACCTAGCCCTTGGATTTTCAAGATAGTCTATTAGATAGTTCAGGCTAAACGACCTTTTTATTTTTATAAATTACTATTTACCTATCATCCATCCATCCACATGATATATTTATTTGATGTGCATGGATGTTTTAATGTACACGTGTGTCTGTGTACCATGTATATGCCTGGTAGCCCGAGATGTCCTGGGATTGGGTTTACAAATAGTTGTGAGCCACCTTATGGGTGCTGAGAATTGAACTCCATCCTCTGGAAGAGCAGGTAGTGCTTTGCACCACTGAGCCATCTTTTCTGCCCAATAGCTGGCCTTTCACTTGAGTCCCATCTACCTCAGTCTCCTGAGTGTTGGCATTATAGGTGTACACCACTGTACCTAGCTACCATTTAAGACTTGAATTAGTAATTTCAGCCTTCCACATTATAAAGTTAGTCGTTTAAACTGCCTGCCTGCTCATGACACCCACCAACTAGCCAAAGGCATTACCTAGACTTGAAATGTGGTGAAATTGCAATATGCTTCAAGTATCAACATCCATACCAGATTTCATAGACTCAGTACAAGAAAAATAGTGTAAGATCTCACTGGGAATTTTCATATTGACTACATAAGCATGATAACTTTTATATATATTGGGCTAAATTAAATTATTATCATTTCTCTTTTGGGTTCTTGATGGAGAACTTGCATGTTCAGGTTGGCCTTGAACTCAATGTGTAGCATAGACTGGCCATTCAATTCCTGATGGTCCTTTCTATCTTCACCTTGTGAGTGTTTGAGTTATAGATATGTGTGACCATGCCCAATTAAGTGTCACCACACCCAAATAATAAAATGCTTTATGAAGTAGATTCAGGTGAAATATATTCAGGTGAGTGTGGAATGTGCTAGGAAGCAGAGGGTGACCTTGGCATCCCCATCCTTCTGCTTCACTCTCTCAAGTGCAAGGATTATAGATATGAATCACCATGCCCAAATTCATTTTACCTTTTTAATATGACAGTTTCAAATTATAAATGTGGCTTGCTACATCCTCCTTCTGGACAGCATTGCTTTTAAAATAGAAATATGTTCCGTATGTTCAAAATGGTTTTAGAATCCCAGATTCGTTGATCTATTTGAGGAGCTGTGAGATTACTTTAGAGCAATGTAAAGTACAAATGTGGACCTACTTCATGATCAATAATTTTTTTTCCTGGTAGAGTTAATCAAAGTATTAATATTGCATGGGGAAGGGATTTAGCATTTCCAGATGGGAAAACTTTAAGCCAGCCAAAGCCATGTTCTTATTACCATCCTGATTATCCTGTCTCCTCAGTATAGATGAAACTCATGTAAACATTGAATATGTTTTAATGGAAATTCATCGTACATTAAAAAATCATTACCTTAAAAATTTTGGCTATTGATATAAATGGCCTTGTCGTGAGATTTGCTTTGTGCAATTGATGAGTTTCCAGCAACCTAAGTAAAGATAATCCAGAGGCTGTCTACCAGTGAATTATTTTTTCCGCGCTCGATTCAAGGAGACCAACCTCAGTAGCAATTGACTTGCTTCTTTTTACATCAGTATTTCTTTATACGCATGGGACAAATTTTCTTTAAAAAGTACTGATTTGACAAAAAATATATATTTGGCAAAGGTTCCAATAAAAGATTTTAAAATGTGAACCATAATTGGCTGGGAGAAAATTGCTCAATGAAGCTTTTACAGCATGCACTTGTGTTACTGTTAAAAATACATAACTGATTAAGACAGTTGCTTTATCTCAGGCACCCTGAATCAGAAGAGTGTGTGATTTTAAGATCAAAGATGAACACTGTGATGTCATCTTACTTAGATTTCTGGGGACTACTTCCAGTTAAAACTGGCTCATATAAAGGTCAGGTCACTAACAAGTATGGTTGAATAAGACGTGAAGGTGAGCTCTGATTTCAGATATGAAGGCACCAAACCAGCTGAGGAGCTGAGTATGACAGTACACCTATACAAAACCTGCACAGACCATTTATTACATCATTATTAGTCTAGATTTATTTTATTTTTTATGTACAAGTGTTTTGCCTGCATGTGTGCATATACATCACATGAGTACAGGGTGTCTTCAGAGGCCAGAAAAAGGCATTGTGGATCCTGGAGCTAGAACTATGGATGGTTGTGAGCCACCATCTAGGCACTGGGAATGGAACCTTCTGCAAGATCAGTAAGTTCTCTAAACCACTGAGCTATCTCTCCAGTCACTCATATGTTGCATTTTGCATGTTTACTTGATAAATAACTTTGAATTCTGGTTGATTCTTGTTTTGTAAAGTGTAGTTCAGGGTTCGATCTGCTTCAGAAGTATTAAAGTGCATGCAGAATACAGATTTCTTTTACTCACCTCAGAAAACTAAATACCATTTTCTGAGTGTGATACCTGGAAGTCTGTACTGTCAGTTCATTTGCTTTCTAGTGACGGTGCATAGATGTGAGAACCTCTGCTAGAGTCTTTTTCTCCCCTGCCCCTCCTCCCTCTTCATCTTTCATTTAGATTTTTTTAAAGTTTTGTTTTATGAGACAAGGTCTCACAAATGTAGCCCAGGCTGACCTTAAATTTATGGTCTTCACACCTTGGTCCCTAATAAGACTCATCATTATACCCGGCTTTTTGTTTCTTTGAGACAGTGTCTTATTATGTTGCCTTGGCTCATCTGGCACTTTACTAATGTAGACGAGGCTGGTCATGAACTTGCATTGATCCTCCTGCCTCTGCCTCCTGGGTGCTAGAGTTAGAGGCATATGGTGTCCCATCTAGATTACTAAAAGTTATCCCATTCATTTATTCATTAACTCACCCATCCATCCATCCATCCATCCATCCATTCACCTATCACCACCCCCCCCATCTATTTTTTTACCCACCTGAAGCAGTAGTAAGTTATTCTGCTCTAAACTGTCTTGTGGATGCCTGTGCACTCCTTACTACCCATGGACCCACTGTTTTGGATCCATGAATACACACACACACACACACACACACACACACACACACACACACGGCCTTCTATTTTAATATGCCTTGAACAGCACAATGGCTGGGCACTTCCCTTGTGGGCCATGACTGACCAGCACCTTTTACATCTTGGCAGTGTCTCTTATCTCTGTCTCCTACACTCCTGGGGCAGGACCTTCTCCTCCTTGGCAATGGCAACTCTCCTCCTCTTGCCATTCCTTGCCTGGGAACCTCAAAGTCCTGCCTCTGTCTCCCTGACAAGCCATTGGCTGCCAGCAACTTTATTTATCAATTAGAACCAGCTGAAGGCAGTGTCTCACACTCAGACTTGGGGATTCTTGTGTAGTCTGGGAACCCAATTAACATACTATAAGCAATAAACCAAATCATCAACATCTTCCATTCCATCCATCCATGCATGTATGATCCATCCGCCCATCTATGTGTCAGTGTATTTGTGTCCCACCTCATGTTTGGAGGTCAGAAGATAACTTGTAGGAGTGAGTTTTCTTCTTCTGCCATGTGTGCTCCCTGAAGGGATCAAACTTAGGTCCTCAGGTGAGTCATATTACTAAGTCTCTCCCACAAGATATGTATAATTATAGGCAAAACATTTCATTAAGAGATGTGAATGGCATTGCAAGTTCATCAGGACTGGTCTATAGGTCCACTCAGTTCAATCCCCAATGTAACACAGAGTTTCACAACCATTTTTGGTAGTGCTGACTGGCAACAAACTTTATGTCAATAAAGTACGATGTGAGTGATCTGCATCCTGGATTCTGGGAGACAGTCGTTTTCTTGGTATTTGTAATGCTGGAAATACATGTGCTAAGTAAACAATTTTCCCCTGGGGTAGTGTGTCTGCCAAGGGTACACCAGATAGGCTTGTCTTATGTTATATATGTTGTGAAGTAACACTGTATATTTGTTTCATTAGTGATGTCTACAGTGATCTATCAGAGCTTTTACTATCTCAGAAAATGAGCAGAAAACAAAACATCAGACAGGACAGGGCATATGTCAGGTTTAGTGTTATCAAGAACCTGGCTATATGTGGCTTTGTCCCAGAGCTCTGTTCCACCTGTTTGCAAGATGGTTGCCATTCGTAGTCAGCATTGTGAATGCTTTCGTGAGAGAGCGAGAGATTTGTCTTGACACTAGGCCAAAAATCTGGGTATTTCCTCACGTTGTTATTGGGACCATGTGGAACTAGAGATGAGCCATCTTACTATAAGATTTGGAAGAAGGTAGGTAGACCTGAGGGTGGTGGTTGATAGATATATTTTTCAGGCATATAAAAAAAACAGATTGTGAGCAGCTAACACTAGCCATTCATACCAGGGTTCTTTAGGGTAACAGAGAGGATGGAATTATAACAGTATTTATTATATTGGTTTATTCAAATGTGCTTTAAATAATCTAACAACAGGTATCTTACACCCCAGAGGCTGAAACCCAGTAGTTGCTCATCATAAGACTTTGCGCCTTGCAGTCCCAATTTGGCCTCAGAGTCCTGGAGGGTATCTAGAGAGTCACTGGTCCCCAATCTATACTAGAATTCAAGAAGCTGGTGCTAATATTAGCATAGGAAGCAGCAATGGCAGCAACAAGCAAGCAAATTAACTCAGCAGCAAGAAAGCCAAGTGTGCCCAAGGTGAGATAATCTACCTTTTCCATGTCCTTTTTAGTTAGGGCCTTCTGCCTGCTACCAGAGGTGCCACACACATTTGAAATGGGTCTTCCCAACATCAGTCAAGGCCTAGAGAGTCCCTCAATGAAGGCCCCATGCTATGTGATTGTGAGTGATGGCAAGTTGACATTTAAAACCAACTATCATGGGGGCTGGAGAGCTAGCTCAGCTGTTAAGAGCATGTACTGCACTCCTCTAGAGGACCTGAACTCAGTTCTTAGAATGCTTGAAAGTGTCTCTAGCCACCATAAGCTTCTACACACATGTGTGCCTACCCTTCCCCTCCCACATACACATAATTAAAAATAATAAAAATAGGTGCTATGCATGCTGCTGCTGCTCACAGTGGGCCATACCCCTCCATACCAGTTATAAATCATGATAATATCTTAGACATGTGACCATAGGCTAGTCTGATAGTGGTAATTCTTTGCCTGAAGTTTTTCTTTTTCTTTTACCTAATGTTTTTCTAGGTTGTTTTAAGTTGGACAACACAAATGCCTGTTTTGAGTATGTTTTTATTTGTATGGCAGCTTTGTGTCTGTCTGTATTTTCTTCCTAAATAATTTTGAGATTTGTTTAGAACTTACTCTCTACCCCACTTTTTGAGGTAGAATCTTACTTTGTAACCCAGGTTGTCCCAGAACTTACCTGTGTATCCCAGGTTATCCTAGAACTCACAGTAGACTTCAAGCTTTAGCCTCCTGAGTGCCAGGATTAAGGAGTGCACCGCCATACCCTGCTTGTCCATCTAGAACTCTCTTGTATATGTAGTGCATTGAGTTTAATTGTGAGGATAAACCAGAGTCCGCCCATTCCGTGATTCATTGTAACTGGTGAGAATCTTTCCACGTGATCTGCATTTGTTCCAGACAAGTAGCTTTCAATCTTCCTAAGGCTGTGACCTTTTAATATAATTCCTCCTGTTGTGGTGACCCCCCCAATCATGAAATAATTTTTTTGTTGCTATTTCATAACTGTTATTTGCTACTCTTATGAATCATAAATATCCAGTATGCAGGGTATCTGATATGTGACCCTTATGAAAGGGTCGTTTGCCCCAAAGGGGATGCAACCCACAGATTGAGAACTGCGGTTCTAGATTCTCTAGATTTTTCATGTGGAATTTGTGGGCTATCACATTCAACAACTGCTTTCTAACTTGCTTCTACCAGGTCACACTGGAGGAAGAAGTGGCTTTATCCCTCACATTGATAATACACTCTGTTCCCGCATAATTGATAGTACATTTTAAAATGTGTATCACTATAGTGACATTAAATCATATTCTATAGATATTTTAACTCATTTGTACTGATTACTTGATTTTGAACATTATTCCCTTTGGGCTTTTGATTTTAGGACCATTCTGGCCCCCAGCCCCCAAGTGCTGGGATAACAGTCATGCACTGCTATGCCTATATCCCATCTGCACTATTTTATTTTTTTAAAAGTTTGTGACTCTTTAAGTTACATATTCTGCCTGTTTTTTTTTTTTTTGTGGTATTCTAAATGCTTTGTGAAATAAATTTTAGGAGTTATATTCTGGATGGTTGGCTTTTGATATAAAAACCTTTGGTACCTGGTCTTAATTTTTTTTTTTTACATAAAAATGTTTACCTTTCTTCTTGTCCCATTTGACCTATCTATTCCCTTTCCTCCCTCTCTGCTTTTTTCTTCTGATGCAAATTCTTAACATGTGGCCCAGACAGACCTCAGTCTTCTTGTCTGAGCCTCCTAACAGCTGGGATTATAGTTCCATGCATCCACATCTGGCCGTCCACATAGAAACTTTGGATTCTAAACATTTTCTGATGGCTAAAATGGCCTGCTTGATAATCTTAGTGATTCAGATTAAGGTGTTTAGAGTTTAGAAGATGCATGTTCGAATCTAGGCTCACATTAGTTATTTACTGTTCCTTTTTCCTAAGGAGGAGTAGTGATGGGCTCCCATCCTCTGCTCTCCCCCAAGTATACTTACACACACAGAATGCACTTAGGACAAGAAGAAGGGACAGCACTAAGAGCACCAGTAATGTTCATCCCGTCCTCACCACATCTCTTGTTTTCACAATTCTTCTCCTTAAGAGAAATTTGGTTAATCTGAGCATTAGGTAATTCATATTTTCTTACAGTGCAGTGTGACTCTTAAATCTATTGGCTGATTTCTGTAATTTTCCCATACTGGTAGTCATATTTTGCATATAAAATTGGTACTCCCAGGCTTCATTTGTAATTTACACAGAAATCCTTATAGTCACTCTTTTGTTCGGTAGATTAGTCTCCATGTTCAACTTGCATCTATTTATGTTCTTTGTATGAGTCATTATGTTCTTTGTAAACTGATGGAAAATCTTTCCACGCACATTTGTAAGAACATTTATTGATTTAATAAATCAGATGCTTGTCAGGCATGCATCCGCGTGAATTGTTGTTTGTGTGTAACGTAAGCATAGCTCTTCAGACAGACTCCATAAGTCATCATTCAATTACCATAAATATATAATCAGTCAGGAGTTTATCTTCTGAGGCAAAGCTCCTACAGGAAAGGGGGTTTTGATATGTAGAAATTGCAGGTGGCTGCTGGATGCTTCTAGAAGGCCTTTGTGTTCTCTAGACACCTTAAATTTAGATTTCCTAATGCTGACTTTATAGGAAGAAGTCAATAGATTTGACGACTACCTAGAATCCAAATTCCTTTTTTGGGAGCAATATGAAAAATTGTGAAACTTTGATTGAAATTGCTATATCATTAGACCTTGTCTTTTAAAATCCAAATGTAATTGAGTGACTGATTAGAAAAATTAGTGTTTTGGAGGATGCTCCTGTAGGAGGGGGAGATATGAGGAATGCTAGACTTCCCTGAATGAGAGCAGTGCTTCTGTTTACTTGTGTTCCCTTGTTGTTAGTGCAGCATTATTTATTCAGATATGTTCATGTATATTACAAAACCAGGCAGTAGCAAGAGGCTTATACTTAACTATACTTACCATATTTTAACGTGAACACTCATATTGCTTTTTATTGGCACCAGTCTTACGTAGCTTTTGTTGAATGCATAATTTTGGTCTTCGTCCCTCTTACATATTCTTCCTATCTTTCACATAGTAAGTTTAGTTTCATCAGCAATCAGTGTCACTGCTTAATTGTATATGCTTTTCTCCTAGAAGTCAAACATTTCTCATTAGCTTTTATTTTACTGCATGCTTTTTTTTTTGTTCTCGGTAATTTTAAAGCATTCATCAATTCTCTCATATGGCCAGATATGCAAGGTCACTTAGCAGAGCTGTGTCTCTCTCACTTCCTTATCATGCTGAAGACATTTCTAGAACTCTCCCCCTTCCCCCACTCTGAGCCATATCTGTGGAGGTCTGATCCTTGACCTCAACCCTGAGTTGTAGCCTTTGCTTTCTGGCTGCTGTGTTCTGCTTCTTCTGTTGATAGAATAACGTGTTCCAATAAGAGTTTGTGTTGAAGAGCTTATTTTCCTCCATAATCTTGGCATGTGTAAAATATCTTTATTTCTTCTTCAGGGTTGTTTTTTTCTGGTTTTATTTTGAGGATAGGTTTTGCTGTGTAGCCTGTATTAGCCTGAAGCTCACCAGCATGGCTAGTTACCCCCCTGCCTCAGCTTCCTAAGTGGTGGCATCACAAATGTGACATTTCAGTGTGATCTTCATTCTAATGGCTTGGTGGTGAAGGGACGGAATTCTGGGTTTGAGTGCATTCTCATATCTGACTTTGAAGATTCAAGACTTCAGTGTCCAGTGCTATTCGGCTTTCTAATTCTAATTTCTACATATGGATCTTGTCTGTCTGTCTTCCAAGTGTTTGAGAATTTTGTTTTTGTTGTAATAAATATTATCCTCAATCAGGGGTAACTAACCTCCAACTTTGATCATTCAGTTTCCAGATAAATGACACACAGCTTTTATATTTATAATAAGGCTTAATCAGCACTAAAGCTTGGCAGGTATCTACTCTGTATGCTATTATGTTTACTTCGCTGCCAATAACCCTGATTTAAAACTTGCTATGTTTCATCTGGGCAGCTTAACTCTAGTTGGCCATTTCTCATGGCCATGTTTTCATGACTCAACTACCGTATGGCGTCTCTTCTCTCTCCACTCCTGCCCTCTTCTTCCTCGTGGTCTCCTGCCTCTGACCCCAAGCCCAGGAACCAAAAATGTTGCCTCTCTCTCTTTTGGCCAGCTATACACTATAGGCATCTTTACTCATCACTCTGAGATAACTTGAGGGGCAAGTTAACTTAGCACCACTTGGGTCTACATGTAAATTCTCTTAAACCTGAGAACAACCATTCCTTGGGGGGCCAGTATTTAGCATTAGAACACATAGCAAAAGACCAACTTCAACATGTCTTATCTCTGCAGTTTTGAAATTTAACAATGCAGTGGCTTAATATTGACTTTGAAATACTTAGCAGGATTGGTTTTTAGAATATTTTCTTGAATATTTGAGAAAATTTTCCTTCTTCCTTGGCTTTGCCACTGTGATTGCTTTTATATTCCCAAAGTTCTTTATTCTATTTCTTTCAAGATTTCACTAAAAGGATCTTTTGATTCTTTTGTTAAATTTTTGTTTTTTTTTTTAAAGTTTATTATTTGTTGTTATGTTTAAAATTTATTTTTGGAAGTGAGGTTATTGGAGATGGCACCTTACTATGTAGCCCAGGCAGGCCTTGAACTCAAGGCAGTTCTGCCTCAGCCTCCTAAGTGCTGGGATTATTGGCTTGAAGCCCCACACCGGGCTGCATTTTTAACTGTCCATAAAGTTGATCTCTCCCTTCCTCCCATTTCTAGAATCTGTTACCTCTCTACCAGTATATCTGTATCTATACATAAATCCACCAACTTGTGTTTTCATACTCAAGTGTATGTGCTTGAATGCTTTCTTACCTTCAGTGTATACTGTATATTTAAATAGCCTCTGGAAAGTGAATCATTTCTCATTGTTTCCCATCTGTAAGACTTTTCCTCTGGCAGACAGT
The DNA here is from genome assembly GCF_008632895.1 of Mastomys coucha. Taxonomy (NCBI): domain Eukaryota; kingdom Metazoa; phylum Chordata; class Mammalia; order Rodentia; family Muridae; genus Mastomys; species Mastomys coucha. The sequence goes on along the minus strand of NW_022196914.1, from coordinate 77,354,511 downwards.
GTCTGTGTTACTATGAACCTTTCCACACACTTCTTCATCTCTGAAAGCTTCACATGGTCAACTGTACAGTTAATTCTTTTGATTCCTATTTAAACATTGCTAGCTTGGGGATGAGGGAGTAGATACCATGGTTAAGAGTGTGCTGCTCTTCCAGAGGACTGAGGTTTGCTTCCCAGCACCCATGTCAGGTGTCACAGCTACCTGATACTCCATCACCAGGGGTTCTCCGTCTTCTGGTCCACTAAGGTGCTTGTGCACACACACACACACACACACACACACACACACACACACACACAAGCATGTACATACATATATGTATACGCACACAATCTTTGAAAACAAAAATCTAAGGGTGATGTAATGGTTTCACTGCTGTCAAGTGGCTCTCTGCTGAGCATGAAGAACTACGTTCAGTACCTGAACACACATCTAAGAAGGATAGAACCGACAGAGTAATGATTGTTAACGCTCTGTTTATTAAATATGATTTGAAATGAGTATGGCAGAAACTTAATTTTTTAATGTCCAAACTAACGATAGCACACACGAGGACCTTGGTCGTTGTGAGTGTCATTTCCAAATACATAGCTTCTTCCACCATTATGTGGTTGGAAAAAGACTTGGTACTTTATTAAAAATCAAATCAAAACAAAAAACCTTGTAAGTGGTCTTCCATTTTTCCAGCGCTTTGAAAGCTAATTATGAAGCTGCACACCAGGTCGCTCCTGTTTCACATTGGTTACCAGATCGGCAGCTTCAGGTCCAAAATAAACAAGAGATGTTTTAGAGCCTTTCCAAGCTCAGATTGATTTTTTTTTTGTTGCTGTTGTTAATATCAGGTAATATTTTATTTGAAGAAATATACATTCAGTGCTCACATTTCTCCATCTGTCTTGGCAAAGCAGCCTGTCAGGGTTTTAGTTCTTTGTGGTTCACTATTTCCTTGGTTGCTGAGGAAACATGGAGGATCAGGCTGTACAGACCACCCAAGCCCAGGGCCGCCTGCTCTCACCGACCAGACCGGGCATGCCACCACAAGGAAAACTTTATGTGTTCTAATATTGTAAGTGCCAGTGTGATGGTAAAGATGGGAGCAGGGAGGTGTGAGAGCATGTCGGATGGGAACCAAATTCAGATCTGGTGGGAAGAGAAAGGAAGATATTTTGGTGTAGGGAATATTTAAAATAGCAAAGTGGGAGGAACTTAAGGCCATCATTTTTTTTTTTAAGCTCTGTTCCTAATATTAGGTTTGACTGTCATGATGGTTCATTTTTTCTTAACTATTCATGTTAATGTCATGAGGTTGATAAACTTAATTTGGAGAAGTAACAATGCCAGCCAGACGTGGTTCTGTTTTCCCTCTGGTTGTTAGGACAGAGAGTGGGATTCAGAACGCTTGGCTTCTCCATCCAGTACTTGCTGTGAGGTTCAGTTTAGGCTTAGGCACACTGCATTTTTCTATAAAATGGAAGCAATAACTGTGACTTGCAGACCTGCAGTGAGGTGTTAGTGAATTGATCCTCTAAAGGATTTAGTTGCTTCTACGTGTCGAGTGCTCAGTAATCATGAGCTCAGTAAACAAGCTTGATTAATCTCCTTTAAACTTGTAATTGGATAAGGGTGAGGAGGAGGCCAACGGATGGCCACAACCTAACCCTGCAAACCTATTACTGTATGAGGCTGAAAGGAATCTGCCGCTGTGCTCTAATTAAAGTTTTTCCAAAGGAAGATTATCTTGGATAATAAAGGTGAGCAGAGGGGAATTACAGAATCCTCCTACTTTCACTGGTGCCAGAGTAATGATGTTTGAGAGGAATAGACTGAGGTTTAGGGATGATGTTCTGCTGTCTGCGACGATGGAAGGAGCTGTGAAGTAAGGACCACGGGTGGACTCTAGAAATGGGAAAAACAAAGATTTTTTCCAATAGAGCATCTCAGGGGAATGTCTTCCTAATGAAGCGTTTAGTTCTGGTCAAATCCATTTGGAATTCTGCCACTGAGTTCATGGTGACTTCTTATAGCAACCGGGGAAGCAAACACTCATAGGAGGCATTTCCATCTTATAGAGAAGAAAGGAACACGTGGGTGGCAGTCTGATTTCCTGGAAACTGAGACAGTGGAGGGGGGGTGATTGGAGGGCTCCTAGAACTGTCCCACAGGGAAGGAATCCAAGCCTCATGGCTTGGTGATACCTTCTTACCAGCCGTTGGTGTTGGTCTCCTTCCTGGTTATCCTGGCCGCTGAGCTGTGCCTTTCCAGGGCTGAAGCCCACACACTGCGTCTCTTCTCCTTCAGATGCCTTTGGCAGAGAACTCACTGTTTTTTTTTTTTTGTTTGTTTTTTGTTTTTTTTACCAGAAGTAGAAGTCTTCTTCTCCTTCCTCATGTTGAGAATTTATGTGTTCCTTTCTTCTTCACTACATTTAGTCGGGGTTCATCAGAAAACACAACCAGCGCTCTCCCGGCCACTCACCACCCAAGTAGCATACTAATTTTTGACTCGGGACAGTGCCTCCTCTCATGTCTGTGCACTTAGAGGACTGCAGACAGAAGCACATTCAGCCGAGATGGCTAGTGAGAGCACCGCTCCTGATGTCATTATGAAAGTCTCTATAGTTACCTCCGTCTTCCCCTCACGACCTTCATGGTCGAGCAGGAGGCAAAATGTTCCTATGTGCTTTGCCAAGACAGACTTAATAAGTACTTTTCTTGGTTTAGAGAAACTCCGTGATTTTGTGTGCACACCTATGAACTTTCCAGGAATCTATATGCTCACAGGCCCCTTCTCTACGTTTGATGGAAGGAGGCGTGATTTTGGAGAGTAGGAGTACTTTGTCAGAGTCTCCGGATCTGAACCTCAGGACTTTACAAAAGCTTGGTTTTACTACATATACATGTACATTGCATGTATGAAAATTGATCATGTAGTAAGGAATATGCTAAATATCAGAAATTTAAGACCCGAGTTGGGTTCCACCCTCCCCCCTCTTGCTGGAGCTTGAACTCAGGGCCTTTCACATGCTATGTGAGCTCTTTGCTGTTGGGCAACTCTATTGCTGTTGGGCCCCAAAGCTGTAGATTAAAAAGTTCTTTCTCAGGTATTCCTGTTGTTGTCAGTAATGACAAAAGAACATTCTAGTGTTAAGATTACAATGCACAGTGTGTGAAATTTTTTTTTTAAGTTATCTGAACAAATTTTCATTCGACTAGATATCTCAACTCTTGTGTCTTTGTAGTTTCTTATTCTGCCTCATTGTACAGGAAGAATTCAATATAGGTGTGGTAGCACATACTTGCAATCACAACCCTCAAGAGACTGGGAGAGGGAGATCGTGTGATTGAAGTTTCTCTAGGGTAGCCTGTTTCAAAAGACAAAACCAAACAAAAACACTCGAACTGAACTTTTCTCTGGTCTGATTTCCCATCATAACTTACCTCTGGGTTAAAGATTAAGAACTTCATTGGTTCCTTGCTTACACATTCTATTTTTAGCTTTTTCTTTTTTTAGTTTATTTTTATGGGTATGAGTGCTTCACCTGCATGTGGCCTGATGCCTGTAAGGAGGGTTTGGATCCCTTGGGACTGGAGTTACAGGCAGTTGTGAGCTGCTTCATGAGTGCTAAGAGTCAAACCCTGGGCTCAGGAAGAACAGCCTGTGCTTTTAACCACTGAGCCAGCTCTCCAGCCCCTGTTGTTTTCAGCTTTTTTTTTTTTTTTAAAAACAACAGGATTTATTTGTATGTTTGTTTGTTTATTTACGTGTGTGTGTGTACATGTGCAGGTACCTGATCAATATGTGTGTATGCACATGTGTGTTTGTGCATACGGGTTCCTGATGAATCCAGATTAGATCATTAGATAGCCTGGAGCTGTTGTGAATTCCCTGATGTGGATGCTGTAAACAGAATTCTGGTTCTAGGAAAGAGCACCGTTGTATTCTTAGCCACTGAGTGATCTCTCCAGTCAGTTCCTAGTTTTCTATGTACAATTACTCATACCTGTATCATCCATTTCCAAAAATTACATCCAAGCCATGCAGGGTTTGTGTGTGTGCAGTTTTAGTCCCAGTACTTGGGAGGCAGAGGCAAGAGGAAATGCATGAGTTCAAGGCTAGCCTACTCTACAAAGTGAGGTTCAGGTTAGCTAGGGCTATTAGTGAGGCCCTGTCTCAAAAACAAATCAAACATAACCTTCTCATGCCCTCAAAAATGCATCTGAATGAATATAATGTTGCTGCTGCAAGAATCCTAAATTTATTTTGCCTAATAAAGTTTTTCCTGTCTTTCAAAAGTTCGTCACTAGACCCCTATGAGTCCATAGGCAGACTAAGATTTGTTATCTTGGAACCTTCTACAGAGAAAGCAAGAGACTGGTTGTTCCTTAGATCACAGTGCAGAGGAGACAGGCTCGCAGAGGGAGCCGGCTTGGGAAGCTGGCACAGGGCTTTTCAGAGGAAACAGTAATTATATGGGGGAGGGCAGTCCTGATTGTAAAAGAACACAATTGGAACAAATTACATTTAATGATCTAATTGGCATTTATTAGCATTCATGAGCCGGGCAGGTTACCATCTACGAGATAGAAAGGCTCTGTGGGAGCTGAGCAGAGACATCCATCATTCAGGTAGAGCAGTCCCCTTCCTGATGGTTGGTGTTAATTTTCTGCCTTTTGGAAAATACTCTTTTGTTTTTCAAAATTCAGTTTGACTATGGAGCGACTAGCATGAATGACTCCATTTTGCCCTGGTATAATCTTTTGGACCTAAATAGTGTAGTTCAAAACTGGTCTTTGGGCTTTATTTACTGTGACTGGATACCTGTGACCAAATGAGCAGATGCCTGCATAATAAAACCTCAGACTGCAGGAATATGCATCATTACTTTTTGATAATTAGTTTTTGATGATGGCATTGGGCTCCTTTAAGGTTATTTTAATATACTTGACATCCTGTGTGTTTATGCCTAGAGCTGGTGTTACTGCTATAGGAAGGATTAGTGCACATGAGATGGAAGAATGGGTGCTCTCTCTAATACAGAGTGCACTGTAGCCAGGCTTCTTTTGCAAGGCAATGGGGACTGAAAGTAAAGCCAGATGCTAAGTAAGTGCTCTGCCAGTGAGCTACAAACCACCCAGATCCCCTGTATTTATTTTTTTCTAAATATTTTGAGACTGGTTTTCCAGGCTGGACTTGAACTCACTCTGTAGCCACACTGGCTTTGAATTTGCAATTCTGTCTGAACTTTCTGAGTAGGCCGGTGCAACCATGCCCAACTGTATATAGATCTTAAATTCTATAAAATAATCAATATAAATATTGGCTGGGCTTTTATATTCATTACTATTCAGAAGAAAGAACAGAACCACAGCCTTAGCATTTTTTTGGGGGGGGTCAGTCCTGTCAATTCAAGTGTGCTCTGCTTCTGTTCAAGGAAACGCATATTATTCTGTATGTGAGAAGTCTCTGTGTTAAGTCACCCTAAGGTCATTAGCACTACTACCTAAACTTGTAAGAGGCCTAAAGGTGTTTGTTTACGAGACACTTTTTTCTAGATAAAAGACAGAAAAGACACTCTTTAAAACTGTGATGCTTGCATTTTTCAAGCTTAGATTGTGTGGTCCTAACTGCATCACCCAAATTCACCCCCCATCTAAACCTATGCTCAGAGCAGCACTATTCTAATCATTAGTCTCTGATTGTAAACTGTTCCCACAGGCTCCTGTGCTTGAAACATTTGGTTCCTGGCTGGTGACACTGTAGGGATGGCTGCATAACCTTCAGGAGGTGGAATACTTCTAGAAAAAGTGAAACACTGAGGGTGGGCCTGAGATTTTTTTTTTGTATATTTTAAATATTTATTTATTTTATTTATATGAGTACATCCTAGCTGTCTTCAGATACACCAGAGGAGGGCATCAGATCCTATTACAGATGGTTTTGAGCCACCATGTGGTTGTTGGGTATTAAACTCGGAAGTTTTGGAAGAGCAGCCAGTGCTCTTAACCGCTGAGGCATCTCTCCAGCCCCTTGAGATTTTTTTTTAAAGCAGGGTTCTAGTGCTACTTCTTGACTGGATATGATGTGGCCAGCTTCCACTCCTATAGGACAGGAGTGTATAACTCCATCCTTCCTTAAATTGCTTTCCTGTTAGATATTTTGTCATAGCAAGCACAGTTACAAACTCTGTCACTTTAGGAAGTACACATGTAAAATAAAAATTGGGACTTCTTTATAACATTTAAAATTTTGTTATTGGATAAACATAACCTATTGTTGGTAAGTTCTGGTATGCAAATTTAAAATTATTTTAAAAAGCAGGAGAACCTGTTTTAATTTCAGCCTATGAGGAAGATATAATAACAACCACTATATTAAGAAAACTGTTGAGTTGAATATAGGCAAAAACTTACATGTTCCTTGGAGCCTTGCCATAGCCTTTCTGTTTGACAAAAGTTAAGTTTGAAATCCACCATTCCCACTTAAGATTTGTGAGCCTAAGAGAAAGATAGAAGGAACTAATCTTTTGGCTTTTTTCTTCTAAGAGTAGCCAGGAACTAGGCAGTGAAGGGATAGGACCCCTCCAGAAACAACGCGGGGCACCTGCAAGTCACTGTCCTCTTGATCAAACCGTTTGTGAGGATATCAGACACTGGGCTTAATCATTGTGTTTTGCCAAAAGGAGAGTCAGTGGAGAAGCCACATGTTCAGCAAGACTGTGACCTACCCTACCAAATGGCACAGTTGGCAGAAAGGAAAGACCAAAGGAACTGCAGCCTTAAAAGGTCATGAAAGCCAACCCCTGACGAGACCTGACTCAGGGAGCAAAGGGGTTAATTTTTAGCCCTATACTTGGACATGAACACCTGGGAGGAAAATCCAGCCAGAATGGTGTAGCAGATGCTATCATGGAGTTCCTAAATCTCCAGAATCAGAGTTGGCAATTCTGCTTAAGGAAAGAAGAGTCCAGCTCCATTTCATGTCTCCATTTCAAGTGACCTTTCTGGAGTCTATACACTATTCAAGCAGTAGATGGATTGTCAGATGGCACATCAGCCCCGAGCCCTGAAGAATGGAGGAAAACAAATAGAGGGCCGGGCCAGAGGTCCATTTGAAACCTCCCTTTGCTTCTCCTGTCCCCCTCAGCCTTCTGCCCCTCCCTGCACCTTTTTGCTGAAAGGAAATCCTATACCAACAGTGGGAAGGCAAAGTCCATTGTGAGTTTCTCTCCAGAGGAACACAGCTCTGGTGCCTTCAGATCTGTGTGGACCTGTGAATATCCTTTTATGTCAGGCACCAACCACTAGCCTTGCTGTCATGTAGCAGGGTACAGCCAGAAACAGTCCTTTACCCCACCTCCATGGGAATGTGGTGGAGGATTGGCAATGGGGAATGGAACAAAGCAGGCTTGCTAGCCATCTAGAAGTGAGTGTGAAACTTCAGAAAAATAATCCGAGCAGTAAGCTTATGAAGTTGGTTATTTTGGAGACATGGGACATGAGGGGATGGATTAAGGATTTCATTCTTTGTCTCTTCTCCTTAACCTTACTGCAAATCTGTTAACAATGTGTCCTTTTCACTTGGTGCTCTCTGTAAGACCTACATCTCATGTTTATCCAAAAAGAACATCCAGACATTGCCTTAGGAAGTCTGAGATCCAGAGCCGCTTCCGAGGGACAGGAAGAGGTGGTCACTGAGGAGAAAGATCCTGCTTAGCACCCTAGAATTTACCACCTGTGGTGTCAAGTAACCTCTTCTGCCCCATAAAAGCCCTTCACATACTCTGGGCACTGAGAAGTTGAGATCTGAGTTGGACATGTCCTTCGAGTGAAGGATACAATAGTATTTTCCCCAAAGAGAGTAAGCACATAATATAGCATCTAATAAATGATTCATTAGAACCTGGGAACTGGCTAAGCAATTAAGAAGTTGGAGCTAATCATGAGTTTCATTGTAGCCTGTGTGTTTTGTAATATATCATAGCACTCACACACACACACACACACACACACACACATGTATATGCACATATACATATGCACATATATATATCCATATATCTATCTATACATATATATCACAACTGACTTAGTTGAGAGAGCATATTTAAGTTAATCTTCTCTTTCTACCTCATCCCCCCAACCCATCCTGAAGGCCAGGGAAGGGTGATTTTTTTTTTTTATTATATTTTCTTTCTTTATTTATTTGGTCTTCCTAGTTACATGGCTGTAGCTCTGAGTGGCCTGTAGCTCAGTAGCTTAGCTCAGCTGGAAGAGTAAGGCCCCAGCAAGCTGTTCACATATGGCACTGAGATGGATTATAGTGTGTGGCTGGGAGTGTCTTTGTCTCTTGTCAATCTTTTGATGGGTTTTGAATGCAGGTGTCATATTTAGCAAGAAAAGGACAAAGCAACTCATTATTGAAGAAATGGTATGCTTTGGTAAGAAACCATCATTTGCTATACAGAAAATGTGATGACAAAACTATTAAAGCTGCACACACACACATACATCTGTTTACTGTAAGTGTGTGCCAGGGTGGAAGTGGCAGAAAGGCAGCAGCACATGTGACAGGATGTGTGTGTGTGTGTGTGTGTGTGTGTGTGTGCGTGTGTGTGTGTTGCCATTTTTTGTATGTGTGATAACTTGTGTATGTGTGTGTGATGACATGTGTGTTTGTGTGTGATGCCATTTTTTGTATGTGTGATGACATGTGTGTGTGTGTGTGATGACATGTGTGTCTGTGTGTCATAGGGATCACGTGCAGGAAGCAGTTCTTTCTCTCTGCCCTTGCCTGGTGAGCTTCTCTCTGCTCTGAAGCAGAATCTGATGTGTGGTATTAAATGCAGTCTGTCCTGCGAGGCTGTCTCTCCTCTGGTCTGAGCCCATCCTGTGCTTTGAAGTTCTACACCTCTGTAACAGCATTGAGAACATGAGGCCTTTCATGTCAAAGCTGATTCCCTTTTCTTTGCAGCCAATTAAAATATCCAACAGTTTCCACACTCTGTCTTACTCTCGAATGATGAGGCATGGCTGTACTGAGCAGATGTTTTTCCACAACCTTTTTTTTTTTCTGACTGCTGAAATTCGCTTTAAAATGATCTATATATTTTTTTTTCTCTTCCATTATGTTCTAATTAATGGCACTACCAGTGAAACTGAATTTCTGGAGTTTAGGGATGAGTTTTCATAGTAATTAGATTTGACAATAAATCAATTATGACAATTGCCACAGGCTTCCAGGCCCTTGCCAAATTCCGTTTTTAATATATTTTATTGTCTTTGAGAATTCCCTATGTGCATATGTCTTTTGATTCTATTCATTCCCTCTCCTCCCCTAACTCTCCCTGATCTGTGTTATCATCATTGTCTTCTCCTTCATCTTCTCCTTAGTCTTTTCCTTCTCTTTTATCTTCTCCCTCCTCCTCCTCCTCTATCCTGTTCTTCCTCTCCTCCTCCTCCTTCTTCAAAAATAACCCACAGAGTCCAGTTTTTGTTGCCCATATACTCATGGGTGTGGGTGGGGCCATCTACGTCACCAAGTTTATTTCCCGCACATACAGTCTGCGACTCTTCCCAGCTACTTTCCTAGTTCTCATCTTCGTAGTTTCGATCATGCACTGGGGTTCCAGGCAGTAGAATGAGGATGGGAATGGTGCAGTCTTGGCTGCATCTTTACATTCTTGATGGTCAGGCTTCCTTGCATGCGATTGCATGCAGAGGAGGACGAAGATTTAGCAGAATGTTGGTGATAAGTCAGTCAGCTTGGCTATCTCCATAACCATGGAACTGCTCACCCCAGCTCTCTGAACACTGCGAGGTCAGCCTTGGTTACATTAAATTACTAAGATTTGAATTGCTATAACGTTTGCTTACTTTCTGACACGATTGGTACCATGCAAAGTTTTGTTCTTTCCAGTCCCTTTGGGGCATGGAATCCAGCTATGTGCTCTGCAGGAAGGAGAAACGGGACATGGCTAATGCTGAGTCTTGTTTCCAGCAGAGAAATTTTGTCAATACTTCTTCCAAGTACAAAAATTTATGTACAAACCCCAAGCAATTGACTTTAGCCCAGCTTTTTCCTAACACTGCAGTGTGATGTGAGCTGTATACTCACTCACCGGAAGTGGTTGGGGCAGTCTGCTTCAGGAAAGCATTTCAGTTCACTCTAAATCATGGGTATTTCTGTAGCGGATGATAAACTTTGGTGATTGTATTGTTTTACAATCAGCGTACTGGAATGATCTGTAATGCAGCTTGGCAGCAGTGGACAGTAATCAGATGCTATTTAAAATAGTTTACTGATAATAGTAAGTTAATAATTCTTGCCCAGCTTCTCCATTTGATGGATGTTCAAATGTTACTCTTGCTCTTTGAATAACCTTTTGGTAACAGTTAAAACATAATGTTTGTGAATATACTAGTTATAATCATTGGTTGATGTGTATAAAATATAGCGATTTTCATCTGTCATTACAGTGAACAAGGGATGCCCAAATCTAAGCAAAAATCTTGTGTTTGACTTCTCACTGTTATCCTGGGAAAGTATGAGCTAAGTATTTCTTCCGAATGTGAAAACATATTGACATGTTAGGTTTGTATTTGAAATTCAAGTGTAATTTCAAGTGTTCACTGCTAATGCAGCTCTTAATTAAAGTAAAGTTAGTTGATTATAAGATATGTTGAAAATTGTTAGGTTACTAAAAAAACAAGTTCCACTTCCCCCAAAGCAGTACTTCCTGCTTCACCCTGTCCCAGGCTAGGACAGGTGTCTTCAACTTGGTTAAATTTGCTAGCAGCTGGTCTGCCAGATCTCCACTGGCCTTTCCAGGTATTAAACAGCGAGTGTCTGTGCCTTGGTTTCTGGGCTCCAAAATGGCACTGCTTGTGCTTGTGTTGGCTGTCTCACTTGGAAACTGTACTTTTCTAACAGTATCCACAGTTACTGTCTATAATTGTAGTTTATATGCAAGATTTCCTTCAAATCCAGGAGAGGGAAGAGAACCTTACCTGAGCTGTCTAGTTTGGGTTTGGATGGCTCATTCTCGGAAGTTAGCAACTGTGGAATGCTTTTCCTGAGGCTAATCTGGAGCTAAGTTAGCTGTGGGTTGGCCTCGGTCTGAAGCATCTCTTCGGTTCACTTAAGAATGCAGTGAGTGACTGGGGGGTTTCTCTTGGGAACCTCTATATCTGTGACTATCCAGAAACAGTATAGAGGCTGTGTTATGTAAATAAAAGATGTTAAATAAAAACCCACTGAAAGATTTTGGTGTAATCAGTTCGACTGACTGCTTTGCAAGTATCTCTCCCCATCCCCACGGTCATCTCAGAAGTTCAGTTTTACTGATAGAACTTCAGATTTAACCTCATTGGGCACAGAGGCTGCCTTTTCTTGTTGAACCACAGTGATTAGCATTGCTAGCCACTCTGAAATGTATTGTAGATTGCCAATGGTGTCTCAATTAAAAATCCCCTGGAACAAAGCTCCACTTACCAAGTTGGCTTGGGCATGGTGCATTGAGAATGCTCCCTCACCAAGGAGCAGGAAAGTCCAGGAATAACTTTTGCACACTGCTGTCTCCTACAAGCTGGTTGGTTCCCGGAAGTTCATTGAGATGGGCAAAACCACCAGAAATTATGCAGGCTCTGGACATGCTAGTGCCAAAGGCACTGTCAAGTGCTTGTTGGGAGGTCATCCCCCTGTTTCTGCTGTTGCCTGTTGCTTAGGGAAGAAGCAGGGCCCTTCAGCTTAGGGGTGAGTACTTTATTTGTAGGGGGAGTGTCTTGGAACCTTAGAATAATGCCTCCCTCCATTTCCGGTAACATTTCTTTCTGTGTCAAAAAACAGTGTCATTAAAAGTCACTCTTTCATTGCTGCATGGTAAACAGGGCATTTGTAGTTCCAGATCAGAGCCACATGACCTTCTTGGGGCCCTTTGGAGCTTGTGAAGAAGCAAGCAATTCCTCTGTAGTGGTATCCTTTGAGAACATGCTATAGTGAGTATTCCATGTGAGTGTTCCTTCCGCTCTGGTACTTTCCAGGTAAATCACTTTGTCTCAGCTTCCACCTGCCAGGAGTATAGTATTTTTAAGATCCTCCACCCTTTTCTCTAGATGAGTATTTGAGACCCTTCCTTGTGCAAGGAACTGTAGGCACATTTAGGCGGCATGAGTCAGACATAGGTCTCGGTGCCAGACACTCCTTTGTGTGGTTAAAGTCTGCTCAGTTCCCAAGCCTGGCTTCTGTCTGCCTCAGCATGCTTATTGAAAGGTGGTGGTGGTGTCCTTCACTCTAGCCCCCATGCCACCCTCTTTCCATAATATTCTTTGTTAAGAACTAGGACACGTGTTTGGATCTGACTTTTAGCCAGGGTAGATGGGAACTGTATTTTTTTGTGAAATAAAACAGTCAGGTAATGTACCTAATAGGCTTGATTTTTAGTGCATTCCAACGAAGTATGTTAACAGCATTTGTGGTCCACATCCCTCAAGGGGCAGGACTCCAGTCCACAGTCTGTCTTCAAGGAAGCAGATTCTGCATTTATTTGGGAAATCAGGCTGAAGTGAGGGCATTTTTTTTGAAGTATTGCTTTTTGACAACTATAATTCGGAATAATATTGAATGAGCTAACATTTAATATGGCCGTATATGTAGAATAAAACTAGGGAATATTTCCATTATTTATAAATTACAGTGGATTATGTCTCTCAGAGATATACTTTTAATTCTTTTTTTAATTTAGATATTTTCTTTATTTACATTTCAAATGTTATTCCCTTTCCTGGTTTCCCATCACAACCCCCCATCTCCTCCCCCTTCCCCCTGCTCCCTAACCCACCCACTCCTGCTTCCTGGCCCTGGTATTCCCCTATACTGGGACATGGAGCCTTCACAGGACCAAGGGCCTCTCCTCTCATTGCTGACCAACAAGGCTGTCCTCTGCTACATATGCAGCTGGAGCCATGACTCCCTCCATGTGTACTCTTTGGTTGGTAGTTTAGTCCCTGGGAGCTCTGAGGGTACTGGTTGGTTCATATTGTTGTTCCTCCTATGGGGCTGCAAACCCCTTCAGCTCCTTGGGTCCTTACTCTAGCTCCTCCATTGGGGACCCTGTGCTCAGTCCAATGGTTGGTTGAGAGCACCCACCTCTGAATTTGTCAGGCAGTGGTAGAGACTGAAGAGAGGGCATTTGAAGAAGCATAATTCTGGATTTAGACCCCACCGCCAGTCCTTCCCTTATACTCACCTATGAAACCTCCCATTCTCACTGCCCCCAGGATAGATTTCATCTTTGGCAAATCTCATGTCCTTATTTTGCAGATTCTTGGTAGTTTTCCTCCAGAGCATGTATTTCAACTATACCTTGTGCATGTTTGGGTGACATTTTACTTGTGTATTTGAACCTGCGCTACAAGTTTACAGAGCCTGTTGTCCTATTTATTTTGATTAACCACCTTAGCTCGGAGTTGTTCTTCAGTAATTATTTCCTCAGTGATTGGTAGAATGGATTTACGAGTTCAACCATTCATGGCTGGTGAAAACCAATTAGTCAGATCACTCTCTCGTTTCTTCTGTTCCTTCTATGTTATTTCTTGCGAGGGCTCCATGTCCGTGATATTTGCACAACCTTCTCAGTGTGCTTGGCAAGCAGTGCTTTTGGCCAGAGTGGGCCAGTTGCTAGGAAGGCTTCCCTAGATCCTGGTACATTTGCTTTTTGAATGTGCTGGGTGGTGCTTATGAAGAGGAGGCTGGCAGACAGGAGCACAGCCTGCATCAATTAACTCGGTGCCATTTCTCTAGGTGGGATAAACAATTTTGAGATTTTCTCTTGAGTTCTAATGAATACTTCTAAACCATCATCCCATTTCCATTTTTAAGTGATAGCTTTTGGTGAAGGAGTTTGAGTGATATTTCCCACTTTAGGTATTAGAAAGAAAATAGGTGGAGGTACTCCAGCCTGGCTGACTTAAAAAGAACAACTGGCTGACTTAAAAAGAATGTTACATTTGTGAGTCCATTCATAAAGAGTGATACATTAATCTGAATGAATATTGTATTTCCTCTCTCCTCTCCTCCTCTCCTATGTTTTTGTCTCCTCTCTTCTTCCTTCCTTTCTTTCTTCCTTCCTTCCTTCCTTCCTTCCTTCCTTCCTTCCTTCCTTCCTTCCTTCCTTCCTTCCTTCCTTCCAAGGTAGACTCTTCCCTTGGAGCCCACACTGGCTTCTGCTTTGGGATTCTCCCACCCCTGCATCTCTAGTGCTGGGATTCCAGGCGCTCACCACATCTGGCTCATTTTGGCTTCTCAAAGACTTTGTAATTCCACTTTGGTCTTTTACATGATCTTTGAAAAATGGATCTTTTAAAAATCATTAGCTGGTTGTAAACCCTGTAATTCCAGTCCTCAGCAGGCTGAGGCAGGAGAATCTTTGCTCCATTTTTATTTTTTTTAAAAAGTCTATGTATGAGTGTGTTGTCTGCACGTGTATGTCTGGACACCATGCATGTACAGTGCCCCTAGAAGCTAGAAGAGGGCATTGGATGCCCTGGAACCACAGTCATAAGTGGTTGGGAGCTGCCATGTGGGTGCTGGTTATTGAATCTGTGTTCTCTGCAAGAAGAGCCACTGCTCTTGCCTGCTGAGCATCTTTCCGTCTCAAAATCTGGGTCACACAGACTGTTTGACATGGCATCAGGGTCATACAAGTTTCTTTCTTTCTTTTTCTTTTTTTTAAAGATTTATATTTATTTATTATATGTAAGTACACTGTAGCTGTACTTCAGACACCCCAGAAGAGGGTGTCAGATCTCATTATGGGTAGTTGTGAGCCACCATGTGGTTGCTGGGATTTGAACTCAGGACCTTTGGAAGAGCAGTCAGTGCTCTTAACCACTGAGCCATCTCTCCAGCCCCATAAACTTCTTTCTTTCTTTCTTTCTTTCTTTCTTTTTCTTTCTTTCTTTCTTTCTTTCTTTCTTCCTTCCTTCCTTCCTTCCTTCCTTTCTTTTTTATTAGATATTTTCTTTATTTACATGTCAAACGATATCTCCTTTCTAGGTTTCCCCTCTGGAACAAAAAATAAAGAAAA